>NC_142691.1:28492348-28795378 GCF_056320005.1 Nelumbo lutea | reverse complement strand
CCTGAATCCCTTCCTACAAAAATAAAATTGTAAGATTTTTGCTTGAACCCTACATTTTGATTCTCACAACTAAGATTCCTGCAATTCACTACGATTCAAATAAATTCAATTAAGAATTAGTTCTCTAATTTGTCATTTTTTTGGTTTATAGTTTTTTCAAGGGAGATTTGTTTTTGAAATCTTTACTATAAAATGGCTTAGTTATGTTATTTATGACCGGACATTGACTCTATTTTCATCATATATAGGTTAAAGAGCCATTGTAAATGGACAATTTGACTTCCAAATCAATCTTGATTATATCATCTAAGGGTTATCTTGTACAACTGGTTAATTCTATCGTTTAAGTACATATATAGTAGATATAGATAAAAATAGGGTAAAATCATTTTCCTATATATAGCCTTTTAATATACCTATTCTATATTTAATTTTTTACAAGTTAGTGAAAAATAAAAATAGAAATAATCTTATGTCTACAATACGATTCATGATTCAAATTGATTTGAGTCATTCGACTTTCTCTACAATTTATTATATGATAACATTTTTCAAAACATTGTCCACAATTATGAATGGGGCTTATTAGCCATAACCTAATATCAACAACCCAAAAAAATTCTATACTTGCATTAATGTTATGAAAAATCTACAGAAGATTGATTGAAGTTATCATGGTGAGCTAAAAAAATTGTCACAACACTCTCATGATGAACCATGCTGAGCTAACATAACTAATTGACAAACCTTTTCATGCTTCTTAGCTTGAGACTAGACTATTACACATTTCTTCAGAACCAGGGATGAAGTGCTTTTGCAATTATCACCTAGGCAACTAGGCAACAATTAACGATGTCAAGGGAGCTGCATGTATGCTTGAACCAATGTTTTAAAATGCGGAGGTGTGACGCAAGGCGTTCAACTACCTTGAGGCGTGAGGCGTAGTTCAGAATGCAAGAAGCATAAGCCTCCCGAACACAAGAAGGCATAAGCCTCCTTAAAAGGAAGGGGGTTAGGAGGAAGGGGAGGAGGATGAAGAGGAAGCGGGGATCTGATTTTTTCTTTACTTTTAATAAAAATCTTTTATATTGAGAAGAATAAAGATGCATAACATTAGTTAAAAGGGAGATCTTTTTATATCTGATTTTTTCTTTCCATTCCCTTTCTTTTCTCGATTTGTCCGTGTCATCCTTGCCCAGGGGCCGATGCTAATCTCTCTGTATCGTTCCAATTTTATCAGATGTCTCCGAAGAGACCTTCCCTTTCTTTTCTTTTCTTTTCTTTTCTTTTCTTTTCCTTTCCTTTACTTTTATTCTTCTTTCTTTTTCTGCCTTTTTATATAAGATGTGCATGAGGCGCATGAGGTGTACGCCTCTAGCACGCCTCATGAAAAAAGCGTATGACGCGTACACCTCTTAAACCTGAGGTGTACGCCTCAGAGGTGTCAGTGCCTTTGGCATATGCCTCAGGGCGTTTTGGAAGCACCTCGCCTGGAGGCACACCTCCAGGCGTATGTCTCCCATGCCTTTTAAAACACTAGCTTGAACAAGAGTACATATGGGCGACTGAATTTGATTAAGAGGAGTTTAGTGGGTCATTTTGTTAATTCAGACCCAGATGAAGTTGTGGAGTGGGTGGCTGCTGCTTGGAGGCCAAATAGTTTTCTTCAAGTGAGGAAACTGAATGATGGGTTCTTCTTGTTCATTTTCAGAAATGAGGAGGTAAATGATAATTTGGATCGACAGCATACTCAATTTTGGTCAACTGATTTGAGGATTGGAAGATGGAACCCGCTAGTAAGTCCAACAAGTTTTGTGTGGATTAACATTTATGGCATTCCTCTTTACGCATGGTGTTTTCAAACTCTTGAAGCGGTGGATGTGTGTGTAAGATTTAGATTTGTTGGTTCTAGGACAAGCTCCTACCAAGGTTCAAAAATTTGACACGATTCACCCTGTATTGGTGGCTTAATGATACGTCCCTACAAAAGTCATATAGAGGTCTGACCTGGTTCAGGGGGTAGACCAACCTTAAACTGGCCCCTATGAACCTGTTTCCAAGAAAAAAATAGGAGAATGAGCTTCAAAATAGACCATTATGCCCCTACTGGCATATTGGCCTATATCAATATTTTAAACCTTGACCCCTAGAGGAATCTTGTTTATGCGTGTATCTTGGTCGAAGTGGATGAAATCCATTTGGTGCCTTCTTCTCTATCTTTGCGAGTTACTGGAAAATCAACCAGTCTGAGACTTGTGGTAGAGGGATCTTATCCGAAAAAATGGGTGGAGAATATGGGTTTGTGGGGGAGGACCAGAGGATGAGCAGTAAGAACTCGTAGATTCCTAATGAAACAGTTGGGAAGTGCAACAACCAGTTCAACTTGAAAGTTTCAAAGTAAGAGGATGAAGACAAGGGTAGTTTGGGAAATACAGATTAAATTTCCCCCATGGAAGGCAATGAATTGGGTCTCAATAGGAGTGGTGGAAGTGGGGATTTGAAGAGTCAAGGGGAGTCCCAACCAAAAGCGGTTTCGAGTTCCAACCTAGGTCCTCTTTCATGGTAAAGTATTATGGATGGTGTACAAAGAAGGTTGGTGGGACACATTGAGGATCAGAAGGATAATGATGTTGGGCCAGGTAGATAAATAGAGAAAAGCTTGAGTATTGGAGTGGAAAAGTCTCCTTGGGCCATGAAGTTGGTTAATGGTCTAAGTGGCGAACTCCTTTTGAGGCCTAGAGTTAATAAGGAGGGAGGTGGGAACCAATTGTCTATGTTCCCAATTGAAAAAAATCATGTAGTCACTTTTAAAAGGAAAAATGTTTTGAATATTAAAAGGAAAACTAAGGATCAAGTCAAGGAGATCTTTAGAGGTAACAGTCGAAGAGGAGCTGCTCATTGGCTCTATTGCCGGCCATTCTAATGGTATGGATGATTTGTCCACAGGGGCTTGTGCTCTTCGTTGTGGTGAGTCTACTGCGGTGTACAATGTTCTTGTTGTTCAAGACGATGCTCTCAAGCCATCTCAAGAAGCTGGCCCTTCTTTGGTGGAGTTGCATTTGAGAGATGCAAAGGAGGAAGCTGAAGGGGTGGAGTTGCGATTAGGGGACAATGAAAATCAATCAGATGTCATTCTAAAAACCAATGAAATTGTTGGGGTTGAAGAGGCTGACCCATTCGGAAAAGCAAATGATAAGTACGACGAGCTATTATCTGTTTCTCTAGTTTGTTTTGAGGAGGTTGTGGCTGGTAAGCTAGGTGTCAATTTGGGTTGCAAGAGGAAAATGGGTGAAAGATGTGATTCTATTAAGGTTCGATTGGTTCTAAGAAGCTTTGGGCTTCTAGAAAGATACATATTGTACATGTAACTGAAGTTTTCTCTAGACTGAAGCTCAACCTATTTGGCATTGGTCCTACAAAGAATTTTAAGAAAGCTTATAAGAGAAAGGGCGTGAAGAGGAAATTGTGGAATTAGTTGATCCTAGTGGAAGAAAACTGAATTGTCATCCGCTTTCAGTTTCACAGGTAGTTAATACTCAATAGCAAGACAAGAATACTGAGGAATGGATAGAAGCTGACTTCAGGATAGCAAGCACAATTTTAGGAGAAAAAGCAAAGAAGAAAGTTGCACCAAATTCTTATTTAAGAATTTCAGACCCTAACATAGACTTGTCTGGGCTTGCCTTGAGGGACGTGGTACAAAGGCAACTCATAGAATCAAGAATGCAATAAGTTTTACATCACATTAGCTACTAGAAGCAATGCAATTAAGGAAAAAAAGAGATTGTGTGCTTTACATGCTTGAAAATGCTTTATATGTTTGCTTTGATTTTTAAGTTTTCATTAGAATATGCTTTACATGTTATGTTTATGTATTTTAACTTTAGATAATAGATTTCTTGAAACATTTATTTTAAAATTTAAGTTTATATTTTTTATTAACATTATGTTTAATATTTTTTGAATTTTTTGCATTTTTATTATTTTTTGGCTTTTTTTTTACTTTTTTAATTTTTAGCTTTCTTTTGTAATTTAGTGCCTTGCTTAAAAAGGCACAACCTCACATTGCACCTTGCACCTCAAGCGCAAATTGGCCCTTGTGCTTTTAAAACACTAGGCCCACTAGGTCCAGAAGCCCAATTTGAGCATCAGAGAAATAAGTCTAGAGAGAGGAAGAAGAACAAGGAGTGCTAACACTTGCTACAATAAGGCCATCAATGGATTTCTCTTCCCTCAGGCCCACTTAATCTCAGAACCCCATGATAATAATAAAAGTCTGCCCGACTTGAATGGGCCCACCTTGCAGCATGGGGCCCTTTATTTCCTTGAGCCTTGGCCAAATAGAACCACAGGAATCAAACATTAGGAATGCAGCGATGGGATTGGGTTTGGGTTTTAGAATTAGGCCCACAATAGTCAAAGTCTGGTTGCACCTAGAAGTTACTAGGTACGCTAACAGAAATAGGAACCACTTTTTAGGAAGTGGATCGGGTTTGGGTTTTAGAATTAGGCCCACAATACAAGCATCCTTCCTGATCCACACAGCTAGTGAAAAGGGCAGCTGTTCAAAACTTGAACAGTGTGTCTATGAATCCAAAAAGAAATGGAACCCATGTGGACAATTCGCAATTCGCTCACCAGGACATCTGTCAAAGATGGGCCAGCCACCAGCCCACCTCTCTCTGTGCCACTAAGATCAACGACTAGGGGTGGAGCTTGTCTCCTCCTTCTAGGATGATGCATGCGACATTTTTTCAAGCCTTCGTTGTGTTGAGTAATTGAGTTGAATAAGACACCTGAAGAACTTGCTGAAAGTGATCAGAATTGGTATTCACCCCCATCTGAAATGGCCTCACAACAAGGGAGTCTCCAACCCAGCCCTCTCTGCTTTCTGAAGGAGAAACGAAACATGACCTGAGGAGAGGGCATCCCAACGGAGACAGACCTGGGAAGGGATGACGATCTGACATTCAGCATCTTCCACTGCTAGACACAGGAGATATCTACCCCCCCCCCCCTCCTAATCACTAGTATTTGGTAGAAAGTGAAGACCAGATGATGTTTACAGTCTCCCTAGGCCCTCCATACATCTAAGAAAAATAGGTAAACTAGTATTCTCTTGTCAACATGGTAAGAAAGAAATACAAGGATCTTAATAATTCATACCATAAAAAACCCATACATCATAACAAAATTGTGTTAATTTTGGCAAGGCATTAGTCTTGAGAAATGACACTAAGATTAAAGAGGTAGATGCATAAGCATATTTATGTGGAATATTTGTTACTGCTGGAAGCTGCCTGGCCTGAGGAGAAAGGGTAAGCTGATCTGAAGCACCATACCTATGGCTATTCTTGTGACCATTTGGTCTGAGAGAAACAGTCGCATTTTCTGTAACAAAGCAAAAAACATAGATGATTTGATACAGATATTTGCATGTAAGCTTGCATCTTGGCGGTCAGTTAGATCTGAATTTAAGCATCAAAATGTATTTCAGATGCTTTACTCTCAGTCTGTTTGGAGTCTGTAATGAGGTTCCCTTCTTTCTCTGGTGAGGTACCAGGAAGTTGTTGTAACGTTTTCTCTTCTTTAATCAATAAATTCTTACCTTACCTTCCAAAAAAAATCAGGATTTTAGTTAATGGAAAATCATATCCCTGTATAGGTATCCGACAAGACTAGAAAAGGCGTCAGATATGGAATTTACATTTAACATTAGATGCATATGGCATGATATGTCACATTTGTACAGATATCCATGTATAATCGATTTTGAACAAAGCACACCAAGAGAGAGAGAGATGAAAACTCCTGTTTGAAGAAGTTGATTCTTTGTTGGACATTGCTCATGGACTGCTATGTAAACCAGAAAAGCCAACCTAGATGGGGCAGCAGAATCCTACACCATAGAATGGGGAAAGTCCCATGTATCTACACAATAGAAAGAACAAATACAAAAGCAGCCTGAATGATCCCATGACCAATCTTAGGAGCCCTCTTCATTTGGGATAAGATAATAAAATTATAATTTGGTAATAAGAGAGGAAAATGATTTTGACTTCCTAGGCTCCTAGCCATTCAGATTTCTTGGAATTGGGGATTCCACTTCCACACTATGCATTAAGAGATGACTTCACAATATTCTTACACCTTTGCCTCTCTATCCTCCACAAAAAAAAGGAGATGGATACAGCTCCACCAGAAGTTTATAATCACACCACAATTAACACCAAAATTTGATCCTCAAAGCATCCCCAATCTTGTATTTGATATCGATGCCTTTGAAAAATTCCAAGCAGGCATTTTGAATTCCCCTCATCCCCTCCATATGAAATAGCCATATAAGGAATTTATTGTGACTTTGTTATTGATCAAAAAAATAGCCATATAAGGAATTTATCCACCCTGGGTCTCAACTTCCTTCCCTTGGGCCATTTTTGCCAATTATAACTTTCTGCCACAAGGCTTTGAGTGCAGAATTAAGGTGCCACCACCATTTGCTGAAAAGTGAAATGTTTACCACACTATGGTGGCTGATTCCCAAACCCTCACATGCCACCATGGAATGAACCTTTTTCCAGTCCACCAAATGGTATTTAAATTCATCATTCAGTCCGTCCAAAGAAACTTGCGCTGAAATATCTCAATTCTTCTGGCTTTACTCATCAATAAGGGGAAAGGGAGACAAAATAATTAGGAAGACAGGCCAAGACAATTTCGATTGGAATGATATTACCACATTTTGATAAGTATGAGCTTTCCATGAGGCTATACTTCTATCAATCCTTTCCAGAATAATATCATAAATGAATACAAATTACCTGTATTGATAAAAAAAAAAAAAACATTTTCCTATAAGAGCTGAATTTACATCCTTGATGGGCCAGATAGCAATCCCACCTTCTCTTTAAAAGTTCAAAACAGTTTCTAAAGCTATTAGATGGTATTTTACAGTAGTGCTGTCAATTTAAATGATGCCTGAATCACCATAAAAAGGTTTTAGGTATCTCTTATAGTCCCACATTAAATTCCGATTAATTTCCAACTTTAAAATATTATTGCAAATTATACAGAATTTGGATCGCCAAAACAAAATATAGGATAATAACCCAAATACCATTTCACCTCAAACTTCCGATTCTAATGTATCATATTATTACAAATTCTTATTTATTTAACTTCCAAGTCTTGGATGAAAAATACTGAGAAAACGGAAAAATGACAAAGTCGGAGTCCAAGATTCTACCGCCAACCAGAGAAGAAGAAGAAGTTGAAGGGAAAAATGCCCCTATCTTCGACGAGAAACAGCCAACCAGGTAAGAAGAAAAGGAAGATGAGGGGAGCACCGCCCCTGTTTTCAGCGCATAATGGCCGACCAAGAAGAAGAAGAGGCGGAGGAGGAGGGACGTACCTTATCCCACAGACGCCGCCAACCTCCGGTAGCAGCAGAACAACCGCACGAACAAATCAGACTTGAATGCAGCAGGCTAGGGTTTCAAATGGTAAGAGAATATTGAAAAGAAGAAATGTTAAAAAGTAAACACCTTTATTGTTTTTCTGGAGATGGGACAGAGCAAGGGAGTGATTGAATGACAATATGGCATGGCCTTTCATTCAAGGCTTCAGACTTCACCTTTCAGTCTCTCCACACGTGCTTGTGGCTCATATCCCGCACATCCGTGCCGATTTTTGCCTTGGCTTCACGTCCAGACCACCATCCCTCATTCTATTTATTTTGGTCTCTTCGCACTCTATTCATAACAAACCATAAATTTTCAAAGAAACAAGAAACCATGCATATTTATTATTCTCTTCTCACTATACTTCATATCTAAGGCTGCGTTTGAACCGATGTAAAACATTATAGGTGTAAAAGTATATTGACATCAAACAATTAAAAGTTAATTGTTTGAATTTCAAAATGTGTGTATGAAAAAAGCGGAAATCCATATAAAATTCTGCTTTAATGAATTTTTACATCAATTTATGATGTAAAACTCCATTACATGCAAACATATATAAAACTGAATCCGGTAGAGTTTTACATCAATCATGATTGTACATTACTTCCAAATTCCAATAAAATTAAAGCAATATAAATATTTACACATGTGAATTTTTTAAGCCAAATAAATGGTCTAAATTTTACATGATAACCTCTAAATAATATGGGCCTCCATGGGCCCAAGGCCCAAGGCTACATAAATATGTCTTGATGGCCTAAAGATCAAAGTGTATTTAAGCCCAATCCGGCCCATCTCCTATTGTAATAGGGTGGTCTTATTGGCAAGACCACTAAATCCTACATAATAGTGTATGTATAGGATTTAATGCTAACCCAACACCCCACTCACATGGAATTGGTTAGCTAAATGGGTTGAGGTGGCAGCTTTAACCCTTGGCTATAAATGGCCTTGCCTAGGAAGAAAGAAGGCATTTTTTCTTCCTTTTGAGATAATCACACTGCAATAAACTCTCAGACACCAATACTAAAGATTGCAAATAACCACAAGCTCCTGTAACCTCTAGCAACTACAAGATCCAGAGAGAAGAAAGAAGGGAAAAGCTTCTTCATTCTCTACAGCACACTTGGATTTAAGCTCTCCAAAGAATATCAAGCCACCACAAAAGGGCCCTTCTTAGAAAAGCATCTTTCACAGTCGATCAAGTGTGAAGCCCAGAGTGAAGAAATCTACACCAAATCTCCCAAAGCACCAAAGTCAAGGAAATCTACATCAACACTTCAAGAAGTACGAGAAACACGCCAACGGCCCTTGTCTTCACCAAATTTGACCATTAATCAGAGGTTGCTCACGTCATCGAACGGAAATCAAAAAGAGTTCATTCCCTTGTTTGTTTTCTTTATTACAAATTTATTTTATAATTTGTCTCCATATTTTGTGCTAATCAAATACACGAAATTTGTATCGACAAATTTTTGGCACGCTCGATGGGACGCTCTCTTCCTCTCATCTTTCGAGTCAACATCTGCAAAAATCATTAAATGGCTACCAAGAAGGCTACAACTTCACTCCACAAGCCCTCTAGCACTTTTGGTTCTTCCTACAACAGTCCTGTCACACATGCCATGGCAAAGTCCAACAAAGCACAGCTATCGTCTCCAATGGAGCTTCCTACACAGAAAATCACCAAGGCGACTACTCTACAGAAAGAAAGCCTCTTCAACTCTCCAAACATTAATGTGAAAGGAAAGAAACACTTCCTCCTGGATGACCAATCTAGCACTATGTCGAGGACGGAATCTTACTCCTCTCCATCACATAACTCCTACTCTACTTCTAGTGGCGTCATACTAGTAATGATGACAGAAGTCGCGACGATGGAAGAACTACTCCAGAAGATGGTTGAAACCATTGACAACCTCAAGAGCTCCAACACTGAGAAGGATCTCTAGATTGTCTTCCTGATGAACAAACTAGAGATACAAAACCGCCAAGCAAAGTCTAGTCAAGGACCTTCTCACCCTCCAGGATTCACTCCTCCAATGACTCCTAACCTTCAAGAGCAGTTGAAGCAGCAACAAGAGGAGCATGATCGGGTCACAGTGCAAAACATGATGCAAGACACCACCCAAGTTTCTGTCGCTTCTCTAATGGTGCAACAACTCCAATACATGATCGCTAACACCAAAAGGGCTTAATATGGAGGAGTTCCACAGACCTCTCTAGTGTATGCCAAACCATACACTCGTTGCATTGATGAGATGTGCATGCTAGTTGGCTACCAACCTCCTACGTTCTATTAGTTCGATGGGAAGGGGAATCCGAAGCAGCATATACCCACTTCATTGAGACTTGCAACAACGCAGGAACCTACAACGACCAAATGGTGAAATAGTTTGTTCACACCCTCAAGTCTACAGTGTTTGATTGGTACACTGACCTCCAGCCCAGCTCCATCAATAGTTGGGATCAGTTTGAGAGAGAATTCCTCACTTGCTTCTATTGTATACGGCAAACTGTGGGACTTTCAAAACTCTCTACTATAAGGCAAAGAAAGGATGAGTCCGTCATTGACTACATTGAGCGGTGGAGGAACCTCACCCTTCAGTGCAAGGAACAGATCAGCCAATCGTCTGTCATAGACATATGCATCCAAGGGATGCATTGGGGACTACTCTACAACCTCGAACGGAACATGCCTATCACCTTCGAAGAGTTAGCTACTCGAGCTCATGACTTGGAGATCTAGATAGGCAAGCATGGGAATCCCCAACTAAGTGATCCTCGTGAAAAGAATGATGGAAAGAAAGAAGTCAAGAAGGACCTTAAGACCTCCTCCTCCAAAGGAAAGGAAGTCATGAATACTACCACTACACCAATTAAGATCTCTGGCAAGAAGAAGAAGACGGAGATCAAAGTGAAGTCTTTTGCAAACCAAGGCCAAGAAAAGTCTAGGCCTACTCTGAAGGAACTAGAAGAGAAGGAGTATCCATTCCCTGACTCCGACATTCTAGAAATGCTCAACCACCTACTCCAATCAAAGTTGATTAAGCTTCCACTGCCCAAGCGACATGAAGAGCAATGACGTATGACCGACCCCAAGTACTGCCAGTACCATCGGATGATAAGTCATCCAACTAAAAAGTGTTTTGTCCTAAAGGACAAAATACTTTGTCTTGCTGAACAAGAAAAGATCGAGTTAGATCTTGGTGATAATTTTGCTGCTACTAATGTCACTATGGTAACTTTTGGGTCTTTTGACCCCGTACCTCTACAACCCTTTATAGGTTCTTCCTCCCCTACCCATGCTATAGTGAGTGTCCAGACCTCAAGGAACTTTGCACCTCGCAAAAGGGAAGTCAACACCACAGCACAACTCAATGGATTCTCCTCAAATTATGGAGACTAGGGGCAAGGTGGTTGGACCCCAACGACGTCTTTTCCTACGGTATCCCTCCCACAAGGGGCAGTTCTTGTCCAGTTTATTATTGATCAAAAGGTGACCACAATTTATTCCTATCCTGGCATGTCAAGGTTTGACAATCCCGACATCCCAACTCTTTATGAGCTGATAACTGATGACTTGGACTATTGAGAAGAATAATTTGTTTCAAAAGATGAGATAGAAGATGGGTGGTCCACCTTCACCAGCAATAAACCTAAGGAAAGGTACAACACCAACCCAAAGGAATCATTTCAAATGGGGGCAAGACTATCTCTATCTACTCTAGTAACTCAAAAACATCTCTTCAAGACAAGATCAAATGGACTTTCATCTCTCGACGTAAGAACAAGGCTCATCGTCTCGTCATCCCTGCGTCAACCAGACCAAAGCGGACTAAAAGATGGTGAGTACACAACGCCACTAAGAAGAAGAAAGTGCCAAAGAAGAAAGCACCTCAGGTATCATTAGCTAGTAAGGAGGAAGTGCTTCAACAGCCTCATCCAACTCCAGTAACCCTTTGGGAGTTCATGCCAAGAGAACTTTTCCTAGAGGAATGTGTAGTGACATACATGGTGACAATTGACGAAGATGAAACATCACCATCAGTAGAAGAGGCTTCATTCGATGAAACGAAGACATGACAAGGCTTATTCAAGAGCACCCCATGTGTGAGGAAGAAGTAGAAAAGCAACTAGAGGAAGTACCATCCCAATTGAGCCTTACCCAAGCGCTACAACTATCACAGAAGGTTCACTTTGCAATGGCAAAGACCCTGGTCCTCCCCAATAAGTACCAAAGCAAAGTACCAAAAAAAGACAACTACAAGGATTGCATGTCGACAATTACCTTCATAGATGAGGATTTACAACTTGGGTCACGTCCACATAACAAACCCTTGTATGTTGTTGGATATGTTCGTGAACAGAAGATGTCATGCATCATCATTGATCGTGGATCTACAGTCAATATCATGCTAGTGTCCACTATGAAACAACTTGGGATTGACAATGATGAATTGGTAAAGAGAAAATTGACAATCCAAGGCTTCAATCAAAAGGAACAATGTGTCATGGGCATGGTGCGTCTCAAGATATAAATAAAGGACTTAACATCTTTGGCCCTTTTACATGTCATTGATGCCAAGACATCCTACCAACTACTTTTGAGACATCCTTGGTTGCATGAGATAGGAGTGGTTCCTTTAACGTGGCAGCAATGCTTCAAATATTATTGTAATGGAACACAAAAGAAAATAGTCGCTGAGCCAGAGCCTTTCAATAAAGCCGAAGCACATTGTGTTGACAATGTCATTTTAGAAGCTCTTCCTGTCTCTGTGCCGAAATCTTACACAATGAATGTTTAGAAGGAAAAGGAAGACACAACACATGAAGAAGAAAATGCATCTTCAAGTGGTGACAAGAAGCATGTACAAAATCAACATGCATCTGCTACCTTGCCAACAACTCCACCATCAACTTCCTCTTCTTGTAACCAATCAACCCCCGTGCTTCGTTACACACCAAAGTCGAGGAGAAGGGAATGACAACTACCTTTTGAGGTAATGGCTGCACCAAACACTATACCAATATCAAAGAGCGACATTGAAGTTCTCGAGAAGGATCTTATGCTTCCAATCTCCACAACATCAAAGCCATCGGTATCTAAATCACATCTAAAAGGATTTGTTCGAGCTTCATTAATCAGTAAAGTAGGGCAACATCAAGAAGGGTGGTTTGACCTCAGTGTTGAGAAGCTCCTCGAGAAAGTAGGTTACAAAGAAGATGAAAATTGTCAATTAGGGAACCTTGAGCCAGTCCTTGAGCCAGTCCTTACAAGGGAATCTTGAGCCAGTCCTTACAAGTGGACAAGTCAACAAAATGTTGGCTTAGGATACCATCGAAATCCACCAACTCAAATTTCATAGAGGAAGGTGTCATCTAATCACATCACTATAGAAGTGGTGGGCAAGAAGGAAAAGAAGCATACACAATAGAGTTCAGTCTTCGACCGTCTAGGAGAACCAAGAGAAAGACAATCATTTTTTGACAGGCTTGGAGGACAAGATGCTGCTTCAACATCATCTGCTCAACCACAAAGGACTTCAATACTCTCCCGCATAGGACCTAAGGGTGCCAATACGAAGAAAAAGGATCAACAACAAAGTGAAAGCCTACAATGCACCATTGCTACAAAGGAAAACTTAGAGCCTTGGAGTGTTGTTCATTCTTGTATGAAGAGGGTGGCGAACTTGGAAGTTTCGATTGACAGTTAGACAATAGACTATTATCATCACATCTCCATCATCTTCTCAATCAAAGTTCAACTTTCAACTAGGACAAGACATGGAAGAACAAAGTGAAGGGCTAACGGAGGATGAAGACGTTGTCTCGGTTAATCACATCACCATTGAGGAGAAAGAGGACAAAGATCTGTCAAGCACTTCTTCAGATGAAGAACTTGAGCCTGCTCCACCTACCATTGAAGAAGGAGGCTAAGCAATAGTGGATGACCTGAAGGAGTTGAACCTTAGCACTAAAGAGGAACCTAGAACTATCTACATTAGTGCACTCCTTAGTCCTGAAGAAGAAGCCAAATACTTCAAACTACTTCAGAAGCACAAGGATGTATTTTCTTGGACATACAAAGAAATTCCTGTGTTAGACCCAAAGGTTGTTGTCCACCACCTATCTATTAGGCACAAGGTATGACCAATCAAGCAAGCACAACGTCGATTCTGACATGAGTTGATTCCACAAATTGAAGCAAAAATCAACAAGCTCATTGAAGCTGGTTTCATTCAAGAGGTGAAGTATCCAATTTGGATTGCAAACATTGTTCTTATGAGAAAGAAGAATGGTCAAATTCGGGTCTACATTGAGTTTCGAGACCTAAATCAAGCTTGCCCAAAAGACGACTTTCCTTTGCCTATCACTGAACTCATGGTAGATGCAACTGTAGGCCACGAGGCGTTATCCTTCATGAATGGTTCATCTGGACACAATCAAATTTGCATAGCACCTAAGGATGAAGAACTCACAGCCTTCTGAACACCAAAGGGATCTATTGTTACAAAGTGATGCCTTTTGGACTTAAGAATGCCGGTGCTACGTACCAACATGCGATGCAGCGGATCTTCGATGGCATTCTTCACAAGAAGGTCAAATGCTACGTCGATGACTTGGTTGTCAAGTATAAGAAGAGAGAAGACCATCTCGGTGATTTGTGTAGCATCTTCAATAGGTTAAGGAGATATCAACTAAAGATGAACCCTCTTAAGTGTGCATTTAGAGTCACCTCAGGTAAGTTCCTCGGGTTCATTGTTCACCATCGAGGGATTGAAATTAATCAATCAAAGATTGACGCTATCCAAAACATGCTAGAGCCGTGGAACCTACAAGAGTTAATGAGTCTCCAAGGATGACTGACTTACACTCGACGGTTCATCTCCAACCTAGTAGGACGTTGTCAACCATTCAACAAGCTGATGAAAAAGGATGTTCCATTTGAGTGGGATGAGGCTTGCAAAAATTCCTTAGAGAGCATAAAACAATACCTTCTCAAACCCCTAGTACTTGCCGCACTAATTCCTGAGCACTTTGTTGCACAAGAGCAGTCATTAGGAGCCTTGTTGGCATAAGTCAATGAGGAAGGGAAAGAGAATGCACTTTACTACCTTAGCCAGACACTAATAGGAACCGAGTTTAACTATTCACCCATAGAGAAGATTTATCTTGCTCTCATTTTTGCCACGAAGAAGTTAAGACATTACATGTTGGCACATACCGTCCACCTCATCTCAAGGGCAGACCCCCTCATGTGCATTATGACACAACCTGTACTTTTAGAGAGATTGGCTAAATGGGCTCTCCTCTTGTTAGAATTTGACATCACCTATGTCTTACAAAAGGCTATGAAAGGACAAGCACTGACCGGCTTCCTTGTAGATCACCCTATTCCAACAAGTTGGGAATTCTCTGAAGACCTTCCTGATGAAGAAGTATTCTACATAGACATGTTACTAGCATGGATGATATTTTTTTATGGAGCAACACGCAAAGATGGTGCGGGTGCTGGTCTTGTATTTGTCTCGCCGCAAAGAGAAATCCTCACATACTCATTTGTCTTAACTGAGCTTTGCTCTAACAACATGGCTGAGTATCAAGCTCTAATCATTAACTTAGAAATGGCCATTGACTTGGAAATGCACCACCTCACGGTATATGGGGATTTGAAGTTGGTAATCAACTAATTGAAGACAGAGTATGAGGTGTGCAAGGATGACTTAGTTCCCTATCACGACTATGCAATCCAATTACTAAAGGAGTTCGAACATGCTACCATTGAACATGTACCCAAAAGCGAAAACAAGCAAGTAGATGCCCTTGCCAATCTAGTAGTAGTCTTAGCACTCACGGAACAATACCCAATTGTGCAAAGTGGGTTCTTCCCCCTAAGTCACCCCAAGAAGAGATAGAGCAAGAAAGCAATGTGGTTTCTGTATTCACTATAGATGTTGAGGACTGGAGACAACCCTTCATCGACTTGCAGCATGGGAAGTTGCCCGAAGATCCCAAGTGTAGAGCTGAAATACAATGTCGAGCACCTCGTTTCTTATACTACAATGACAAACTCTACATGCGCTCCTTCAATGATGTCTACATGAGATGTATCCACGGAGATGAAGTCCAAAGTGCATTCGACCAAGCACACTTTGGAATTTGTAGTGCTCATCAATCAGGACCTAAGCTCCATGATTGTCATTAGCGGATGGGCTTCTATTGGCCAACAATGGTACAAGACTCAATTGAATATGCCAAAAGATGTCAGGTATGTCAAATTCATGGGGATTTTATTCACCAACCACTGGAACCTCTACATCCTATAGTTGCATCATGGCCAATCGATGCATGGGGACTTGATGTGGTTGGTCCCTTGCCTAAGTTTTCTCACCAACACCTCTTCATCCTGGCAACAATGGATTACTTTTCCAAATGGACTGAAGCGGTTCCTCTTGAGAAGTAAAGAAAGATATTGTCAACTTTCTCCGGACTCACATTGTCTATTGCTACGGTATTCCATATTACATAATTACAGATAACGGGAAGCCATTCTCAACAGCATTGGTGACACAATTTTGTGACAAGTTTGGCATTAAGCAAAGGTTTTCAACCATGTGCAATGCAACGACCAATGAACTTACAGAGGCCTTTAACAAAACTCTTTGTAAGTTACTTTAGAAGATTGTGTCAAGTCCAAGAAAGATTGGCATGAATGCTTGGATGAGGCATTATGGGCTTATCGGACATTTTACCGCACCACTACAAATGCAACTCATTTTGCTCTAGTATATGGTGTAGAAACTGTACTTCCCCTAGAGAGACAAATGAACTCCCTAAGGATGGCTATCCAGGAGGGAATTACAGAAGATGAGAATGTAAAGCTACGACTAGATGAGATTGAAGCGCTAGATGAGAAGAGATTAGAATCTTAACAAAGAACAAAGTGCTACCAAGCTCGTTTAGCTCATTCATTCAACAAGAAGGTTCGTCTTCGATCATTTCAGAAAGGAGATCTTGTTCTTGTTGTTCGACGACCTATCGTTCTCTCACACCATTCAAGGAGGAAATTTGACCCTAAATGGGATGGGCCTCACGTGGTGGAAGAAGTCTACAGTAATGGTGCTTATTTCCTTGTCACACCAGAGGGTCTACATCTTGGGCCCATTAATGGAAAGTACCTTAAGAGGTACTACCCTAGGTCTTTTGCATTGTAACGCTCCTAGCCCGAATGAGCCTACACTGTGAACGACTTAAAATAAATGTCAAACATAAAGGTTTCTTCTTTTTTTTTTTTAAAGATAGAAAATGGGAACCTTAACTTTATTGCTCAAGTATGTCATTTACAATGCAAAAAAGGAAGAAAGTGGAAAATTGTTTTTCCAAAACATTTTATTTGTTAGGACCTTGGTGAATCCAATCGGCTTCCGAGAGAGCCTCGAATGCCTCTAGAAGTTCAGCCCTCATCTTGTCTACGCCCTGCACTTCTTCTTTGTTTGCAACCTTCGCTTGCCTTAGCTCATCATATCGAGCCTTTGTAGCTGCAAGTGCCACCTCAGCCTCTCGTTGGTCTTGGGCAAGAACACTATCTTGGGATTATAAGGAAGAATGTTTCTCCTCTATTTTTTGCCTCTCATCCTCTAGTGCTTGAAACTTTGCATCGATTTGATATCGTGCATCTTTGACAATGGCAAGATCTGCTTTAATTTGATTCCTTTGACAACTGATAAAAGATGCATTCTTCTCATGTGCAACTACCTTTGTGGATAAATTTGATAGTTCCTTCTACTTTTACTTTTCGGTTGGAGCATTCTTAACGATATCTCTCTGAGAAAGGTAATCCTCTACGCATGATAACAATGAATCAACTTTTTGAATCAAGAGAGAAGTATCAAGGTGGAAAACATCCTCAAGGGCCTCTACAATCGAAGGAAACTTGGTTGTTTGCCAACCCTTCATGTAATTGAAACCTTTATTGCTTACAAGCTCCAACTCATCCTTCAGGAAGCTCTTTATTCCTTCAATGTTATGGAAGCATGCACGTGTCGTAAAATCTCTAATACCTTGGCGTCATAGACCGATGTGGGAGGGGCTTCACCAGAAAATGGAAACTCTCTCGCAGTACCTTTGCGTTCACGAACATGACGGGTGAGAACTCACTAGACAGATAAGTTTACTTGAAAACGGCTCTGAACCTTGTCTGACAGAGGCCAAAGGGAAAACTCATATGATGAGTGGATATGATCCTTCATAGAAAGGTGGTGGGGTTATGTAGTTGAAACAGTTGGCTCCTCCTGCTACACCACAACTTAACTTCTCCTGCTACACCACAACTAAACTCATATGATAAGTATCTCTCTGACGAATTCAAGGAATACTTAAAGGACAATGGGATAGTATCACAATTAGCTCTTCCTGCTACACCAGAACTTAACGGTGTTTCAGAGAGGAGGAATATGACCTTATTGGATATGGTTCGGCCACTTCTCATACACTCAGAGTTACCCACATCCTTTTGGAGTTACGCATTAGAGACTGTGATTTACTTGCTGAATTGGGTTCCAACCAAATCGGTTCCGAACACTCCATATGAACTTTGGACCAGAAAGAAACCAAGTGTCAGACACTTGAAGATTTGAGGATGTCCAGCACACGTTAAAAGAATGAGTAAAGACAAGTTGGAATCCAAGACTAGTCGTTGCCTATTTTTAGGCTACCCAAAAGGCTCCGTAGGTTACCTATTCTATGACCCAAGTGAGCAGAAAGTGTTCTGCAGTCGAAATGCCCAGTTCTTGGAGACCGATTACATCCTGGACACCCATCGTTAAGAAATTGTTCTTGATGAGGAGAGCTCAGGAGCAGTGGGAGATGTCCCACAAGTTCCAGGTAGTGACCAACCTAGAAGATCCACTCGGGTACCCAGGCCACCAATCCGTTATGGTTATGACCAGGATAGTTACCTAGTGGAAACCTTGACTAGTGAGGTGGATCCCATGACTTACGCGGAAGCTATGTTGGACATAGATTCCCAGAAGTGGGTGGAGGCCATGAGAGTAGAGATGGACTCAATGAAGACCAATGGAGTCTGGACTCTAGTAGATCCGCCCTCCGGGGTAAAAGCAATCGGTTGCAAATGGATTTACAAGAGGAAGAAGGGCCCCAATGGTAGGGTTGAGACCTTCAAAGTTCGTCTGGTGGCGAAAGGGTACACTCAGAAAGAGGGCATCGACTATGAGGAAACCTTCTCGCTTGTGGCCATGGTTAAATCCATTAGGGTCCTGCTAGTTGTAGCAGCATACCATGATTATAAGATTTGGCAGATGGATGTCAAAACCGTATTCCTGAATGGAGATCTTACTGAAGATATCTATATGCAACAGCCGCATGGCTTAATTGCTGCAGGTCAGGAAAACATGGTATGTAAACTCAATAGATCCATTTATGGACTTAAGCAAGCTTCTAGAAGTTGGAACATCCATTTTGACTCTGTTGTCAAATCGTTTGACATCGAGCAGAATCCGGATGAACCCTGTGTTTACAAGAAGTATAGTGGAGATAAAGTTACCTTCTTGGTTCTGTATGTAGATGACATTCTACTCATTGGGAATGATGTAGGAATGTTGACTACGGTGAAAGTATGACTTTCACAACAATTCTCCATGAAAGATATTGGAAAAGCCTCCTATATACTGAGTCTTCGACTCTATAGAGATAGATCGAAGTGGATAATAGGATTATCCCAATCTGCCTATATTGACAAAATAGTCAAAAGATACAGCATGAAAAACTCCAAGAAAGGAAATGTTTCTTTCAGGCACAGAGTCACTTTCTCCAAGAAGATGTCTCCCAAGACTTCTGAGGAGATTGATGGCATGAAAGACGTTCCCTATGCCTCTACCATAGGGAGCATCATGTATGCCATGCTGTGCACTCATCCTGACATTGCTCAGGCAGTGAGTGTAGTAAGTAGATTTCAGGCCAACCCAGGGCAAGAGCACTGGATTGCTATGAAAAACATACTTAAGTACCTTAGAAGGACAAAAGAGTTTTGTATAATATTCGATGGTAGCTTACTACAGATCCAAGGGTATACAGATGCCGATTTCCAATCGGATCCAAATGATAGAAAGTCTACATCTTGATATGTTTTCACGATAGGATCGTGTGCTGTTTGCTAGAAAAGCAGCAAACAGGTGTCCACTGCAGACTCCACGACCGATGCTGAATACATTGCTACAAGTGAGGCTGCCAAAGAAACCGTGTGGATGAAGAAGTTCGTTCACGAATTAGGAGTAGTTTCGTCCAGCACATCACCCATCCCATTGTTGTGTGACAACAATGGAGCTATTGCTCAGGCTAAGGAGCCACAAGCCCACTCGAAGTCGAAGCACATCGAGAGGAAGTACCATGTACTAAGGGAGATTATTGGTAGAGGGGACGTCCTGATTCAGAAGGTAGCGTCAGCGGAAAATGTAGCAGACCCATTGACGAAGCCACTATCACAGAAAGTGTTTGAGAAACACGTGGAAAGCATGAGACTCTGGCTAGTACCTGATTGGACCTAAGTGCAAGTGGGAGCTGTTAGACAGTTTTGTATGCCCTTAGCTTCAATCAAAATGATGTACTTTATGAGTTTATTGTAAATGAATAAAAGTACATATTTGATTCATGTTCCCTTGGTATGTTTTTGTGTAATACCCTTAAACTGGATACTTAATGAGACTCGTGTTAGTTTAGAATGTTCACAGCCAGTGGGTTGGTTTGGGGAGACCTATCCTGACAAGGTTGACATTGTGGTGCCACCAAGTCGGTTGGGGTGGTTTGTCTTAGCTGCCGGGGTGAGACCCTAGGCACATATAGTGTAGGATTAATTGAATCTTTGAACTGGACCAGATTTCCCGTATTACCCTGGACCTTGGAGATTGATGGGCAAAACTAGAAAGTTACACCCGACCCCTAGACTCGATTATGATACTGCACTAGGTGTCGGATTGGGTTATCTTTGATGTACCATTCAGTGAGATCCTTAGTGGGGGTCAAAACCCGGGTATGTTGGGACAGTCTGAGAATTCATCTGAGTGGGTAATCATAGTGACAGGATCAGCCCCTTTGTCGGACAAAGGTAATGATCGGGGGTGCACTCTCACTAATGGAAACCAAGACTACTGGTAGCCGATTTCAATCGTTGAGATTTATTTTTGCAAAATATATTTTATATGAGATATAAAAGTATATATATTATGGTTTCGAAATGATTTGCAAAAGGTTTTAATTCCCGGGATCCATATAAGCAGAGAGTGCAACACTATTCCTTGCAGCCGAGGGAGAGGTCCTCTCTTGTTGGGCAGTGTATGATCATTATGGGCTGAGAGGTTAAGTGTAAGACTATTGAGGATAATGCCCGATGGGCTAATCTTGCATCTACCCACAGTCCTTGGGTGTTACAAGGTGGTTTGGCCCAGGGACCACTTAGAGTAAGTGTTGGGCCCATAGAGCCCATCTGATGGGTTTCAGGGGGTGCACTGTCCATAACAGTGTATTCGGCCAAGCCTTGTAACAAAGGCTGGGCCGAACCCATGTGGCTGATGTGTAGATCAATGTTAGGGTCCCACGCCATACAAGGAAGCCCAACTGGGTAGTAGTTTGGAAGGCTAAATGAATACATAACTTTAAATGAGCCTTAAGCCCATTTCGAATTGGGCTAATTTGATTAGTCACTTAAGGGGCGAATCCTGAGATGGATCAGCTGATAGGATTGGGTCCACACCCTATCCACTTAGAGAGTCCAAGATCTAAATTAGATTTAGATATGGAAACCTCCTAATTAGATTAGGAGATGGCTGATCTAATCTACAGATAAGATAATGGTTATCCCTTATCACTTAAAGAGACTTCTAATCCAAATATGATTTGGGTCAGCAACTCCTAATGGGATTAGGAGCTGACCCCTTTAAGTCTATAAAAGGAAGAGGGAGCGGCATCCTTTAGACATGACATGCAATCCACAAATTCTTGTCTTCAGAGCTGAGATTACTTGAAGAGAGAATTTTGCACCCTGCAAATACTCTCTTGCCGCCTCCTTCCTGCAGCTGCCACCTACAGTAGTTCGATCTCCAGTTCTTGGGAGAAATCAAGATTGGATCTTGATACCAATCTTTTGGAGAAAAGATTAGTGGGAGTTGTATTCACAAGTTGTCCAGGTGATTCTTGAGAAGGGTCAAGTTCTTTTGGAAGAACACTGTTGATTCTGCTCCACCCTTCACTGCGCCATCTTCAGTGGGAGCAGATTTTGGATCCTTCCTTGGGCGTGAACACCTCCATTGGGAGATATTACTTCTCTGTATCAGGTATTATCCCTCCCTACTCCTTTTGGTTCAGATTTAGTTCAGTTTATGGTTCAAGAATGATCATTGAAAATATGATTTTCTAAATAGGGAATTCGATTCCCAGTTGAAGGGAGAGAAAAATTTTTGAAATTCGCCCCCTTATTCCGCAATATTTAGGTGTCCATGTGATGGATTTCCTATCCCTTCATGCCCAAGTGCTTCATCGTCAGGAAGAGAAAAGTCATTGATGCTATCTCCCAGTACATCCACTATATTCTCTATGACATCTTGCTGATAGTGTCGTCATGAGGTATCTCTGGCAATAGCTTCAAGTGGTAATCCTTTGGCACAGGTGGGAAGACTGTAAGATAGAGAGGCTACATTAGTGAAAAAATTAAGGAAACAGAAACAAGATTAAAATGTGAAGTATGGATCTTACCCCTAGCAATGGTATGAGGCGACAGATCAAAGGGAGGATCTGGAATTAAAGAAGGTGGAGTAATCACTAATGATTGGTTAGTTACTGCATCAACAACTACTTTAGTCTCCTTCTCACGGGTCGCTGGTGGAGGAAGATCTTCTCTGCTTTCTAGATTCTGAGAAGCATCATCTATGACTATATGTTGTTGGATGTTGTTGAAGTTGGTACCTCTTTGGGTTTGCCATCCAACTCAATTACATTTTGGAACTGTGAGGATGGTGCCTTAGGTCCATGTATCTTCACTAACTTCTGATGATGATGCTCATTGTTGGAAAGAGAAGTGGCAATAGGGTCATAACCATGACCTCTCTTCAAAGAAGGACGTGTAGGCTGATTGCTTGAATTCACTGTCTTTCCTTTCCCTGGGATGTTTTTAGGAACCTATACAACTTTACTTTGATCTGTTGTCCCACTTAATTCACTCAAATATAAGGTCCTCACAACGATGTCTTCTAACACTTTTCCTAGACCTTGCATCCACCAACTCAAATAACTAGGGTCACACTAGTGATCAATATGTCCAACAAGCCCCGGAATATAAAATGTAGCACCGGTATTCACCTGAGTAAGGGATAACTACAAGCTATAGAGTTGGTGAGGATTGACTTTATAAAATAAGTCCTTCAGAGACCCCAGAAGTCTTTGATGGAAACCTTGCTGACGAGCAAACTTATGTGGGCTATACATTTCCAAGCAACATTGAGACCCTTGGCGCAACATCACATAGCTAGGGTGAATGCTGAACATAAATTCCCTAGACTCTGTGGAGTGAGAATCATCATCTAAACGATCACCAGGATTCTGAATATTATACTGCAATTTTTTGGGTCTCCAACTAAAGTTGTTCTCTGACATGGCTCCACGAAGGAGGTCTCGAGCTGAATTGGCCTCTGCCTCATAAAAGAAGTAGGCATTCAAGAGCCCTTGGGAACATTTCAATGAGAAGTCATTCGTAAGATGACAGAACATCAGTGAATACACCTCTAACAAAGTATTGTCTAGCCCAAGCATACAAGTAATGTCCAGGAAATGCGAACGCCGATGCCCCTAGGAAGTTAGATGATCCCTTTACTTGTGCACATGTGTTGGAAAGACCCTGATAATTGCTTACTAGCACAGGATGAACCAAGCTATATGTAATGCCATGAGCCATTCGTGATGCTGCTTTGAATGTTTCAGGACTAAGAAAGTTAAGGCCATTTGAGGGTAAGACCAAGTGACACAACCACAAAGCTTAGTAGGATGCTATCTAGGCTTCATTCTCAACTACTTGATCCCAAAGAAATCCTAACCTAACAAATGGATTTTCTTTGCACCTCTTAGAGCTGACCTACTTTCTTCTCATTTGCGAAGGCCTATTGATTTTCCTGATTGCATAATATTCCTTGGTCTTCTTGTTGAAATCATACTCAAACTTGGTGTCTTTGTAATCCTGGAGAAAGTGAGGATTCAGAGTCCTTTCATTTGTTGAATACCAAAACTCGAGCCAATTTGCATGAGTAATTCGGTCGGATCCTTTTTCGAAGGCAAGTTGAGCATAGGCTTTTAACAAATATTGGCATGAACGAGGCAAACCATCTGGACTATAAGATATTAGCTCATCTAAGCTGGGAATCACTTCCTCATAATATTCTCAACCAATGGAAATGCCTGAGATTTGTCGGATGTCCCAAAGAGATATTCTAATTTTACCTTGATTGGTCACAAAAGTGTTTGTGTCAGGGCACCAAACCTCATACAGGGCTCTATAAATGTTGTTAGGCCGACTATACACACGAGTAGCTGCGTGGACCACTCGACTCAATTCTTTCATGTTCCATGTGTTTTGAAGATGGTTGAATACTTCACGACCCCAATCCCAAAATCCGTTAAGATACTGAATCTCCCCTCTTGGGCTCAAGTTAAAATCCCATTTCATGGATTCTTGTTGTATCTTTTCTGCAATATAGGGAAATGGATGGTTGTTTGTAGTAGTATGGTGGAAGGGATGTTTTAAGCATGGCTGCCTAGACATAGTAATATGATCCCCTTGGTGCATTTCATAGCTATCGGGGTACTAACTAATCTTTGTCATCCTCGAAAGCGGTTCTAGTTCAACTCCACTTTGACCATAAGGACTTATCATTGGCTTATCAACAACAAGTACGCTCTGTGTGATGAGCACTCCTCGACCCATGAGCTTTTAACAGTATGCTAGGAAAGCGAAGGAATTGTCCCTTCAATGCAGGATCAACATGCTCCATCACCCACCCTTCTTGAGGCAAACTCCTTGGCAGAGAGCGTGTAGGAGATGATGAAGAGACATCGTGACAAGGTGAACCAGAGGAAGACATTACCTACATAAGCAAAATGAGAGTGTCAATACCATATGAAATATTCACCTTAAACTGAAGGAACAAGATATGTGTGGCACTCTTTCATAAAGAAGCTCTAGACAAGCTAATCCCTAAGTCCAAGAGACCTTAGACCCAAAAGTCTACGAAGCTCTGGATGTAGCGACCTTGGACCATGGAAGGTCTGTGAGGGTCTACTATTGGTGAAGCTCCACATGTTGTGACTCTCTAGTGAAGAAGCTCTATGCAAGTTAATCCCTAAATCCAAGAGACCTTGAACCCAAAAGTCTATGAAGCTCTGGAGCTAGGGACCTCATACCATTGAAGGTATGCGAGGGCCTGTTGTTGATAAAACAATACAAATGTGTTAGGTTGTGAAGCCCTAACTCAACATGGCATGTTCTATAGAAATGATTGGATGTCATCATTATACCTGGAATGAATTATGTCTCCTTTAAATGAAGTGATCCACAAGTTCCTATACAACAAATGATGAGGTACCTTAGTGGTACAAAATTCAAGAGAGTAGGTGGCCACAATGATTAAATAAGCATCAAAATCTAATAGCGGGGGTGATCACAAAGAAAGCAAGTATCTAGTTGTTACAATGTAAAGATATGTCGTCGGGTCATCAAATTCGAAACATGTTTGAAAAGGAGCAAAGTATTCATACACTCGAGGATCTCTTCTATATTTCGATGCATGGGTTATTCAATCTTGACATGAAGCAAATCACTATGTATACAAATTAGACACTCTTTACCCTACAACGGGTTGTCAGGGTATCTAAATTGGGTTATGTGACAAATTTTCAATGTTTGATTCTTACTAATGGTGAATTGATGGGAAAGGAAATCCAGTTCAACCGAACATCAATTTCTTATTCAAAGCCCTACTCTAGAAATATATTTTGAATATTATTGCAAGCATTCTTCAAGAGTCAATGTATTAGCTTCAACAGTAAATGTGCAACCAGTCATTCAACAACATGCATCTTCCCATGTGTGAATTTGTGGTGATGGCAACAATAGTACTCGCACCTCAGCTATGGTGACAAAATAAAGCAAAGGTCCATCATTACAAGTAGCAAGATGTATTCCCAAATTCACCAAAGATTGAATGGTATTATTAATAGAACAAAAGCAATGATTCAAGTGCGACACAGACGGGAATTTGAATGTGAAGACCTTGATTGATGAACATTTTACATAGGCCTACAAGGTTAAGTGGTTACTTTGAAAATTGATGTCATGTTAAAGCTGAATTGTCATTCAACCAAGTAATGACACCATCGCTCTCAGCAAAAGTGGGACCACAAGATAGATTAACCAAAATCAAAAGCCGAACAAACAGAAATCAAAGAAACCCGGTTCAGGTGCTGACCGTTGGCCCTTGGTGGCAACCCACGTTATGTCAATATTGAATACATCAATAACAGACTAGCCACACTCATATTGCAATAGCAAAAAAGAATCTGCCGTTATGGGTTCGATTTACTGGGCATCTCACATCAAATTAATTAGCAGTCATCACTACAAGAGAATCAACTATGAGCTCCTTTCCGTAGTATAGGATAAAGGGATTTATTGAAAGCACTATTCATGAAGATGGACAATATAGCGGTATACAAGGTTATTATGCATGATCAAGATTAAAGAATGCACCATTGTTATTATGCATTAAGTGATCAAATGGTCTACAATCTACTATGGTCATCACATCTTATTTCTTGATTATTGTTTGTATACAATTGCCTTTAATGAGCATTCCGGATTTCCTGCCACAGGCCTCTATCCATCGAAGATAGAAAGGGGGTGAAAGATCAATTCATGCTATCAAAGCAGTCCAACATCCCACGTAACCATGGTTTCAATCATAAATGAAACCGAAAGGATCCACAAGGTTATTAAATGCATTAACATGTGACTGCAATTCAGATCCACAAGAAGACAAAAGAGTATTCAAACTGTACTAAAAGCCGACTTTGATCTCCAGCTGTGGTGTTCCCAGCAAACCGAAAGGATAATCGTTTAGCTATTAAGATAGCTTGCAATATCTCTGGGATGCCCCAATAGTTAAAAGAATTTGCCTTCGTGATGGGAAAATCCTGCAGTTGTGGCAAGTCTTATATTTATAGGAAAGAGTGGTATTCGTATTATATTAGGAGTCTAATGGGGTGTAATTACAAGATTCCTCTATAAACCGAAGATTAGCTGAGTCTTAATTGGTAGGTGGGTTTGGAAGGCCGATAAAGGGAATATTTCCAATAATCATGTAACAAGAATATAGTTGTGAATTTGTCAATTTACCTATTTTCTTTGAACATTGGGTCATTATAAGTATCGCATATACGATCATTGTGGGGAAAGGCATTGGCATGCGTTACAAGATTCGTGAGCTCCTGATTCTTTGACACCCATCAACGCCCTCAAGCTAAACAATATCTTCACAAACATTCAAGTCAATTTATCATCAAAACATGGATATCAACTTTGTTGAGGACATTGACGCTGCACTGAATTTCGTCACCTCGTCATCGACGGGGCATTTGTAGATATGTGAATTTTTTAAGTCAAACAAATGGACTTAATTTTACATGATAGCCTCTAAATAATATGGGCCTCCATGGGCCCAATGCCTAAGATTACATAAATATGTTTTGATGGCCTAAGGATCCAAGTGTATTAAGTTCAATCTGGCCTATCTTCTATTGTAATAGGGTGGTCCTATTGGCAAGACCATTAATTCTTACGTAATGGTGCATGCATAGGAGTTAATACTAACCAACACTCCACTCACATGGGATTGGTTAGCTAAGTGGGTTGAGGTGGCAGCCTTAACCATTGGCTATAAATAGCCTTGCCTAGGAAGAAAGATGGCATTTTTTCTTCATTTTAAGAGAATCACACTACAAGAAGCTCTCAGACACTAACACTGAAAATTGCAAACAACCACAAGCTCCTGCAACCTCCAGCAACTACAAGATATAGAGAGAAGAAAGAAGGGAAAAGCTTATTCGTTTTCTACAACACACTTGGATTCAAGTTCTCCAAAAAAGATCAAGTCACCACAAAAGGGCCATTCTTAAAGAATCATCATTCACAGTCGATCAAGCACGAAGCCAGGAATGAAGAAATTTACACCAAATCTCCCAAAGCACCACCTAAATCAAGTGAAAAAAATGTTTAAGAGCATGGGCCTGTGGTTGTTTATTTTGAAAGTACACCTAGCACATCATATCAAGCTTTTAGAATTCAACAATGTTTAGTTTCCAAATTTATCAAACAATGTTTGGTTTCAATAGAATGAAGAGAAAATAATGATGTTTGGGTTTATTTGTTTGCAATAACATATATTCCTTCTTTGTGTAGAAAACAAAACTGATCAAAGAATGGTTGCCCACATTTTATTGTGGGCTAGAACAACATTTCCACTTTTATTTTCTTTTGATTATTATTATTTTTTTTCAAATGGATGCTAGAGTCAAAATCGTCATTTCCCACTTTCATTAATTTGATAGAAGGTTAATTAAGCAAATTAGTTGCATACTATGTTGGTATTTCAGTAAAACACAAACGAGAGGGTAGGCCGAGTTTAGTAAATTAAGGTGTTTTGTTTGTAAATGACCCTTTGAACTTTTGAAATTGTTCAAATTCCGATCCCATTTGTAAGACCATTGTGGCTTTGGTCTTTGAAATTTTGAAAGTTGGGTGAGAATGGACAGATCAAGGTTTGGAGAGTTTTTGGGATTTGAGTTAATGGAATAGAGGGATGTGTGAAAAAACGAGTGTTTGAGAGGACGCGGGATCTCCTGCCCATGAGAACTCACAACACACTATTTTCGTGAATTGGAAACATCTCCCCCTATATAATACTATGCAGGAGGATGAGATATTGTTCATGTGTGGCTGCGATGTCATGTGGGCAAACGTGGGCAAGAAATCCGGACTCGTTTGAGAGGTCGTTGATAGTGGGATTAGGTGCCCTATTTATAGGGAAGGGTGGCTATGCAACATGCATGACCTTAAGTCGTGTTCTAGAATACTCCTTTAGAAAAGCTCTTTGATTAGTTATGCAAAAAAAAAAAAAAAAACCCTAATAAAAGGAAAATAAATTAATTACGAAGAGAAGGGTATTGAGAGGCAAAAATTATGTAGATAGTATTTTCTTGTGGAATAAATAGAAATACGACAAACTTAGGATGTTAGATTTTTAATCACCCACGGGTGCAGAATAATAAGAAAAAATTTTAGTTGATTTGATCAAGAATGAAGAGAGAATGATGAAAGTTCTTTTTGGTCCTTTATGAGAAAGAAACGAGATGCATGCTATTAAGATCCACGTGATTAGGGTGTTCATATGGTTTCAAATATCTGAAATGCAATATTTCTTAATTAAATTGTTTCTTATATATTTTCCCTGTGAGATGTATAAAAGAGTTCAAATTATCTGCAAATGCAATTGTAGTTCTGAATATTTAAATGCTTTCATTGATGTCAGACTCAAGTAGATTTAAAAGAGTTCAAATTATTAAAAATAAAAGGAGAAAGACGATGAAAGTTAAAACACTTGAAACAGAAGAAAAAGGCTTCTTGGGTGTGTGAAGAAAACAATTTTAGCAAAAAAAAAAAAAAAGAAGACAGTTTGAGACTAACTTGTTCTAAACATTCAACACAAAATGGAATAAGTTATACTTTTCCTATCATTGTTGAATTCTTTGTAATGGTTAGTGGGTCAAAGAAACTAGAATTAATTAACTATGACACAATTTCTTCATGATTCTTTTTTCCCATTTCTATTGAGTTTTGGCATTTTATTGCACATCAATCAAGGTTTTAGTTGTTCTGGTTTATGACATACTGTATCTTTGCGTAAGGAATATCATCTATCTTTTTCCTTAAAAAAATAAATTAAAGTAACCAAATACTTATATTAGTTTGAATAATGGAATTACATCTAATAGGGGGTATGCAGAGCCTTACCTCTGAAGAAAACCCATCTCCAAAAGATATAATTTAGAAATATTAATTCAAGAAAAATCCTACTGGAAATTCTTTCTCCAAAATGATACAAACAATAGAATTTAATTAAGATGTTTTATCAAATAGAAGAGTACCCATCGGAAAAAAAAGCACCATATTACCTATAATGACATTAATTACTGAACCACAATTACTTAATTTGTTCAATGGTTTTGACTTAAATTATATTTAGGGCCTATAATTCAAAGTTAATTAGAACTTTTTACACATTTATCACTTACAGCTAGGAATTTTTGTAGTTTATCAATTTGTGTTTTGAATTCATCTTGCCTGAAGTCATGATTGGTTCTATTTCAGTTGCGTTTTATTACTTTACTAATACAATATCAATTTACTCATATATAAAATCTAAAAATTGTTTTTAAATTATTTCAAACAAATGATTTTCAAGTCTTAAAACCACAACCACCACCCAAAGAGAGAGCTATATACTTAAATTTGAGAGGAATTACATAATTTGCTTAGTTTCATATTTGATCTGGTTTGCAAATTGGTTGGTAGAAAACCAATTTCTAGATTGCAGTTTGATTAGCTATTTTGATGGCAAGTATAAACTAGCGGAGGTCCCTTGATTCGTAGGGCTAGAATTGTAACATTGCTATTTGCTACATTAAAAAAGATAATGGTTTTTTAATAAAAAACTTACAATTACAAGTACCTAAGTTTTGAAACTCATAGAAAGACTTCAAAGAGAACATCATGTGTTTGTTTTTTAAATATTTTTTCTGCAAAGCATCTCATATAAAGGAATTAATACGATCATACAGTGATAGTTCTAAGTTCTATTTCATAGTTGTCATTTGTTTCACATTAGAACTCCCACCAGTTGACCCGGATAGTAGGACCGTTCGGCCCGAGAACTGTCCAATCAACTGGTTCTGTGTTTCCCCAAACCCGGTCCCTAGCCAAAAATCGTTGAGACCTGCACGGTCAACCCGTTAAACGATTTTTGGCCATTTTTAATTTTTTTATTATTTTTAATTTTTTAATTTTCGTTGTCAGAATGGGCCATCCATTCGAACTGGATGGTCAAACCGTCAACCTGGAAACTAGTGGCTAGAATAGTTCCATTTCCGGGTCAATTTTTCTAGATGTTAATAATTAGACAAAATAACTTTGTAGTCATAGTCATGGGAATGGTGGACATTGTAAGGGATTCCAAAACCTTGAAAGGTAAATCCAAAGTGACTTTAAACACAAAAAAAAAAAATGGCGATAAATCCACCAAATTAGAAAACGCAAAGAAAAAAAATCAGAAAATCGAGTTCAAAGTTCCACTTTGAAATGGAGCTAAACATACATGCAATCATAGAAAGAGACAAAGCAGATCGTCTTGTAAGAAAATAAAAAAAACATTGCACAAGAAAAGCCAGAGAAAAAACAAAAAGGAAATAAATAAAATGGTCAAAAACCTTAGACCGTTTTGGAGGATCTTTAAGAAGAAGACCAAAACACAGGAAAACAAAGCAGAAAATGAAAAAAAATGAACATACCACACACGCTCGAATAAAGTCAACAGTAGAAGAAACCTTTGAATAGTGAAAATCCAAAAGTACAAAAAACCATGGTTTTTGAACCACTGTTGATCCGGACAAATGAACCTTTCAACCCAGGAATTGTCTAGGCAACTAATTCCATTTTTCCCAATCCCGGTCCCTAGCCAAAAACCGTTGAATCAATCAACGACCCATTGAACTAGGCGGTCAAACTGTTGACCTGTTGACTCGTTCAATGGTTTTTGACTATTTTTTATTTTTTTTTTAATTGAGAAATGTCTAGGCAACCTGTTTTCTTTTATCCCAATCCCAGTCCTTGGCCCAAGCCGTTGAATTGATCAATGACCCATTGACCCAGGTGGTCGACCCGTCGACCCGTTGACCCATTTAATGGTTTTTAGCCATTTTTTTTTATTTTTTAGTTTTTGTTGTCAAAATGGGCCATCTCTTTGAATTGGATGGTTGAACCGCCGACCCGAAAACCAGTGGCCAGAATGGTTCTATTTTCGGGTCGTATGAGTCACATGCTCAAATGACATAACACTCAATTTTAATTTTTGTTGTCAGAATGGGTTGTCTGTCTGTTCGAACCGGACGATCAAACCGTCGATCAAAAAACCAGTGGCTAGAATGGTTATGTTTTCAGGTCGTGTGAGTCACACACTCAATTTTTTCCCTATAATTTTTGTTATTAGGGCGGGTCATCCATTTGAACCAGACGGTTGACCAAAACGATTTTGAATGGGATCATGCAACGATGGCCATCATGTGTCATGCAAGGATGCCCACGCCAATTACCAAACAACATCATGTGTCAATGGACCAGTTTTGAATGGGATCTAGTTCAAACCAAAATCAATTTGGACGGATTGGATTGGACCAAATCCAGTCCAATTGATCTCCACTTTACTCCTGTAACTGAGACTCGAGTGGCGAAGAAGGACTTGGGTCTGGATTCCGGTGGTGGTTTGGGGCTTGGGATAGGTGCAGGGCTGGGTCTTTCCTCTGGTTCTGGACTTGGGTTAGGTGGAGTTTCTGTTTCTGGTTCTGGGTCTGGATCTGGTTCTGGTCTTGGCCTTGGGTCATTTTCTGCTTCCAGGTCTTTTTCAGCCTCAAGAAGTGACCAAGGTTATGGCATAGGATCTTCTTCAGGATATGGCCATGGTGACTCTTCTGCTTCGGGATCTGGTCGTGGTTCTGGCTCCGGCAATGGTAAAGGCTCTGGGTATGGTTCCGGTTATGACAGTGGAAATGGCAATTAAGATTATGTTTAGTTTGATGGAAAATGTAGGGAAAGGAAGGAAAAGGTAGAGAAACCTACACAAAATTTATAAAGGTTTCTCTACCTTTTCCTTCCTTTCCCTACTTTTTCCTTCAAACCAAACAGAGCCTAAGGAGATGAAGTGCAATGGATTCAATTAATTAGCACATTTATTGTATTAATTAGGCAAACGCTGAACTCTATAATTAACCATGTATTGGCAGCATGTAAAATATACCATTCTCCTTATTTATTTGTATTTTAAAATTTAAATAAACTACCAGATGCAAAGATTGAGGTATGCAGCACATATGTAACATATACCATCAGAAAGAGAGGGACCCGATTCAATCCGACCCAATCAACCAACCCTCAAACCAGAAAGCCCAACCTGACCTTTAAATATGTAACCCTAATCCAACCAGATGCTCCGGTTTTTATTGTTGGGGTTAGCACAAGACCAATTTGAACCTAAAATCAATTAAATCACCTAAACCATTTGAACCACTTAAACATTTCCATATATGCAAATAAAACTCATAATTAGGCCAACTAACATATCTACCACAATATTCAAATCTCTTAACATAATCTCGTCAAGATTGGCTTCCATCAGGGCAAACCTGTGCCCACACCGTTTTAACAGTCTTTTGATACCTTGTATTGAGAATATCTACCCATGAAATAAAGTATACAAGTACGGAAATATTTTCAATGTAAGATGATAAAGGCTGCTCGAACGTACTTTTCCCTGACTGAAGCCGATTCCAACCTGGCCATACATGTAGCTAGAATGCCAATCCTAGTGCATACCCACTGGTAGTTTGGACTCTTACCCTAACGGCCGAGATCATATCACATTATCTCATGATAATCATCAATATATTAATCACCTTATAAGCAAGTTGGCCAAATTTGCCCCTAGTTAAGATATTTTAGGTTTATAAGGAATTGAGTCACCTAGATCGCCCATTATGTTTCACTCATCATTTGGATGCTCTAAAATATTCTTTGGGGACATAAAAAAAATCAATAGAAATATACAACTTTATATGAAGTGCCTCAAAGAAAAGTCTCAATTTAGTATGGTCTTTCACTCTGGTTAGTTGGGATTCCAATTGGATAATCCACATTAGATTGGGATTCTATTGAAACTATCAATCAGGTATAAAGTTTTCTCCTTTTAGTCTCCAGAATAATAATGATAATTGGAATTAGCTGAATATCATTTCTGATAAGTGAGAATCCAACACCTATGAGACAGCTATCTACATCAAGTAGAGAATATGATTGAATTTTCAGTGGTGAATTTCTGAAGTGGAGCAATATTTACTGTTGGAGTCAAGGTCATGATCTTTCCCCACTTCTTCGTTAATGTCCACGGATTTGAGCAAGGTTTTAAAAATTGAACCGGATAAGAAACTATTTTGAGACCAGTTCTCAGGTCGATAAGTCGATCGTCCAGTTCAAACAGAGAGCCTGTTATGATTTTAAAAAATAAAAAACAGTCAAAATCTATTATCCAGATCAACGGATTGATGATTTGACCATCCGATTCAATAATTCAATGACCAAATCAACAGTTTTTGCTCTAAAAATGGTTTTAGGGTGAAACGGAACTGGTTGCCTGACCAGTTCCCAGGTCAACCGCTCCAACCGCCCATTATGGTCTGGTCCGGTTTTAAAATTCGAAGAACACTTAAGTGTGAATCCAAATACCTACGACTGAGCAGTTACATATGCCAAGTGGAGAATATGATAGAATTTTGAGTGCTGAACATTTTGAGTGGAGCAATATTGACTGATGGAGTCAAGGTCGTGGTCTTTCTCCTCTTCTTCTTAATGTAAACGGATTTTTGTTGCTAGCCCATTTGCCTTTACAATTTAGGTGTTTGTGTCTTGCAATTTAATAATTGAGAAGGAGAATCTGTGAGGGAGAATGTGTTTAATGCGTTGTTTAGAAAATTGGATGGACAAATTGGTTGGACCATTTGAACCATGACCAAGGCCCCTAGTTGGTTTGGTCACACCCCCAAAGAACTGGTGATCAGACAGTTGAACTAAAAAACAGTGAATCAGTCCTGGTTTTTTTTTCGAAAACTTTTAGGCATAAATTCAAACTTTTGAAGGTCATAAGTCATAACTTTATATTTGGTTGTGAAGTTCTTTTGATCTCAAATCTTAATTTTTAATATAGAAAACTAAAACTAAGTAAAAATATATGAATGTAAATTATATATTTTGAGTATATTCATATAATTATATATATATATATATATATATATATATATATATGTATGTATGTATAATTATATAGCAGTTATAAGGTCGCGGTTTAGCTACGAACAAGATGAATCATGAAACCACTTGTTATTTATACAGACTTGCTGCAGCTCAAATTTCCAAACTCTCTCTGCTGTACCAGTACCAGAGAGCGAGTCGTGATCACTGATCAGGATCATGGGGAATTATTTTCTAATTACCTCTCTTGTTACCATCATATGCTTATCCATGCCATGGCTCGTTACATCTTATTCCTCAAACCTCACTGATCAATCCGCTCTGCTAGCCTTCAAAGCTCGGATCTTGCAGTTTGATCCCCATAACATCTTGGGTGATAACTGGATTACCAAAATTAACTCTTTGTTCTGTGAATGGATAGGCATTTCTTGCTGATGGAGGGTGATTTGGCCCGACCTCGTAATAAGGGGACATGTGGATGTGACTCGGCATAGGAGACAATTCAACATAGGCAGTTCGTTACAAAGTAGTACTCCACTACTCCAAGCTCGGGATCCCTTGAGCTGAAGTCATCCCGAGCTAAGAGCACCTCGGTACTCATCCTGAGCTAAGAGCACCTCGGTACTCATCCCGAGCTAAGGACACCTCGGCACCAGGTCGCGACATCCATTCATAATTCAGTTCAGGGTATATGACCCTTAGCCCGAGAACATCAATTCGAGGTAGAAACCAGCTCGGGTATACTGATCTACCCTCAACGTAATCCAGAAAGTCGCTCCAACGGTTCCCGAATTTTGCGGGATCACGTCTCTCAACAACTAAGCACTATCTTCCCGACCGATTCGGGCGGAAGTGATTAGCCTTATCAACTTGATAACGTTATCTCCAGATAACACGAAAATGAACTCTATCATGGAAAAGATCACGGAACTACTCCAAAAAGCCCGCGAGGACTCCATTATATAAAGGCCTCCCTCTCGAGGCCCAAAGGTATGCACAGTTACTGCTTACTAGCTCTCTTGTTCTCTAATTACTCTCAGCTCGCATATACTGACTTAAGCATCGGAGAGACCTCGTCGGGTAAGCACCCCCAGGTTCTCTGATTTTCTGTGTAGATTCTCCATGTCCGTCGTCTACAGGAAGCTAAGACACCGCCAGCTAGGAGTAGCCAGATTACACAGCATCAATTGGCGCCGTCTGTGCGAAATGTTTCAAAAAGCCTTTTTCCACAAAACATTTCGTATCCAGTTTCCATGGCATCTTCCAGCAACGCCAGACAGAGCGTTGACATGAACGTCTCCGAGGGACAACTCCAAGTCCCAACCGTGTGCATTGGACAATTCACTGTACCCCTCTCTGCAGACGGGGTCCCTACACTGAACGTGCCTCAAGTCATTGCACTAGTGAACGCACCACTCCCACCTGTAGTAGGTACGACTTTCACAGAGCCCTCTATTATTCTCTCGGTAGCCGGACAGAATCAACTCGACGACTTGGTGCACTGCATGTGGGCCATGCAGGCCTAAATGCAGCAGGTCCAGCAATTCCAGTTGTACCAGTAGCAGGTCCTCCACCATGTCTATCAACAGTAATACCAGCAACAGTTCCCTCCGCTGCCGCAGAACCAATAGCCTGTTCCACCTCGGCATCCGGCTACGCAGCAAACCAAGCCTTGCTGTCGCAACGAACACCCTCCTTGCCGGGGAGAGACCTCCCAAATCTAGAACCTTCACGGGAGTCAAGTCTCATCCCGCGGCAAGAGGGAGAGGCAGATTACTCCTCCCACCTCGTAACAAGTAAATTGGTCGGGAGGCACCCAGCCACTAGGCCCGCTTCACCTCGGCCTTCGCAATTTGAAGTTCTACTAGCAAAAAACCGGTTTGGCCCTCTGGCCGCGGACTCCAAACAAGACCCTTCAGTTCACAGCAACCATCGTCAGCAGTCTGAGCAGTTGCCAATGAGAACGGTACCTGACCATATTGAGGCTAGCAGCACTAACGTGGAGCCGGTAAAGAAGCAGCAAAGGCGATGCCACAAAGCTCGTCGAGCAACAGTCCAGAACTCCCCCGAACTGCCTAAAGGAAAAGAAGAGGCAAGCTCGGGGACCATGAAGACAACTCCGCTTCTTACTGTGCCGTCTCCTCTATCTCTCGAACTCTTGGCCACTCCAATGTGAAAGGATTTTAAGGTACCTTCCATAGACAAGTATGATGGGTCGTTCGACCCAAACGACCATGTAGACTCATTTCAGTCTCAAATGCACCTGGGCGGAGCAGATGAATCTTGCATGTGCATTGCTTTCTTCACAACTTTTAAGGGGGTAGCTCACACATGGTATAGAAACCTTGCACTCGGGACAATCAAGAGTTGGGTGCAGTTCATGCAGATCTTTACCTCTCACTTCATTACTAGTAAGAGGTGCCCGAGGTCCTAGGAAAGCCTCTTTGGCATAGTCCAAAGAGAAGGAGAATCTATCCGCAGCTACATGCATGCTTGCAGATTCCTGATCTAGACCCTGCTGTGAGACTTACAATTGTAAAGAGAGGAATCACCCACAAAGAATTCAAGTGGCACGTGGTCGCTAACAAACCAAAAGATGTCACAGAGTTTCTCAAGCTCGCTGACCAGTTCATCGGAACAGAGGAAGAAATGAATCAGAACAACGAGAATCCACCAGAAAAGAGGAAAAGAGAAGGTAAGACCTCAACTAACGGGGGCAACAAAAGAAAGAAAGACGAGCCAGTTCGAGGAGGAAAACCGGATCAGCTTTCCCGAGCTCCTCAAACCGAAAGAAACTACATTCCCTTGAACACAAAGCGAGCAGAAATCCTCTTGGCATTCAAGGACGCTTCTTACGTGATGTGGCCACCTTGGCTGAGAGGAGACCTGAACACAAGGAACAGAAATGTATACTGCCATTTTCATAGAGACCACAGTCATAGCACTGGAAATTGTAAAAACCTCCGCGATGAGATAGAAGAGCTCAACTGTCGTGGATATCTGAAAAATTTTGTATTAAATGATAATAAAAGTCAAATAGGTCAGGAGGGGGAGCAAAATAAAGACGCTCCCGAATCCAGTAGCAGGCAAAATGAGCAGCCACAAAGATAGCTACCCGAAGAGAGGCCAGCTTGTGGAAATACACATGATCACCGACGGATCGATCATCGCGGGCTGAACCTCAGCCACGGCGAAGACATCAGCTCGCAAAATTGAAAGAGAAGAATAGAATCCTCCAAAGCGGCCAAGGTTAGAAGAGCCCATTTTCTTCACCGAGGATGATGCGCATGTAGTCTGGTACCCCCATGATGACGCGCTCATCATAAAAATGAGAATTAATGATTTTGAGGTTAAGCGTGTCCTAGTCGACTCCGGTAGCTCGACGGACATTCTCTTCAAAGATGCATTCGACAAGCTGTAGCTTCAGGAAAGCGATGTCAAGCCCGCAAACACTCCCTTGGTAGGCTTCAGCGGAGAGGAAGTCAGGCCCCTGGGAAGAGTCACAATACTTGTGGAGGTCGGTACCTGGCCTAGCATAGGAGATTCAACTACACTTTCCTAGTGGTCGCAACTCTCTCCCTGTACAACGCCATAATAAGTCGGCCTATCATCCACGCTCTACGCATAGTGGTGTCCACCTATTACTTGGCCATGAAGTTCCCCATGGACTTCGGAGTTGGGGTGGCGCGAGGTGACCAGCTCGAGTCTCGCAAATGCTACATCGCCGCCCTCAAAGGGAAAGCCAAGGCAGTAGACGACCTTGAGTTGGAGCAACCTACGGAGTACCATGAAGAGCGAGCTTCTCCAATAGAAGAGATGGCCTATATACCTGTTTCAGAGGAAGAACCCACAAATACTCTCTAGATCGGTACTTCGATTGACGAGCCTATGCGATCTTAGATGGTAAGCTTCTTACTTCTAAACTTAGATGTTTTTGCATGGTCTGTAGTAGAAATGCCCGGCATAGACCCTAGCATAATCACTCACAAATTGCATACTGATCCTGTAGTTAGGGCCGTTAGACAGAAGAAACACAACTTATCCCCAGAGCACTAGAGAATAGTTGACGAGGAGGTCGGGAAACTCCTTGCAACCGATTTCATCAGGGAGGTCCATTACCCGAGCTGGGTGGCTAACCCCGTTCTAGTAAAAAAGGCCAACAGTAAGTGGCGCATGTGCGTCGACTATACCGACCTGAATCGAGCTTGCCCAAAGGATTGTTTCCCACTTCCCAAGATCGACCGTTTGGTGGACGCGATCTTAGGGCATGAGTTGCTGAGCTTCCTGGATGCTTATTCAGGCTACAACCAGATCAGGATGGACCCTGCTGATGAGGAAAAATGGCCTTTATAACTGAGCTCGACCTGTATTGTTACAAGGTCATGCCCTTCAAACTGAAAAATGCCGGGGCAACTTTTCAAAGACTTGTAAACCGATTGTTTGAGCCATTGATCGGCAAAAAAGTAGAGTGTTATGTAGACGACATGGTCATCAAAACTCAATTTTCAAATGATTTTAATAAAAGACTTATCTTGTGTTTTTCAAATTTTGCGTAAGTACAGTATGAAATTAAATCCCAATAAATGCGACTTCGGTGTCACTTCGGGTAAGTTCCTGGGTTACATCGTTAACCGACGCGAAATTGAAGCCAACCCCAAGAAAATTAAGGCAATCCTAGACATGAGACTGCCCCAAAAATTGAAAGAGGTTCAGAGGTTGAACGGTCGAATAGCTGTTCTGAGCCGTTTCATGTCTAAATCGGTAGATCACTGCCTGCCTTTCTTTAAGGCAATTAAGAGAAGCAAAGACTTTGAATGGACCGAAGAGTGCCAGCTTGCTTTCGACAAGCTCAAAAGGTATCTCGCCAACAACCTGGTTTTGACCTGACCCGAGGAGGGAGATATTTTGAAGTTGTACCTCTCCGCGAGTGACGAGGTAGTCAGCTTGATACTGATAAAAGAGGTAGATCGGGTTTAACGAGCCATCTACTGTGTTAGTAAAGTTTTGCTGGATGTAGAAACGAAGTATCCAAAAATCAAAAAGTTAGCGTATGTGCTAGTCATTGTAGCTCAGAAGCTTCGGCCATACTTCCAGGCTCATACCATTGTCGTCCTCACCAACAAACCTCTGAAGCAAGTCTTGCTCAAGCCCGAGGTTTCTAGTAGATTGACGAAGTGGGCCATCGAGCTCAGCGAGTACGACATCCAGTACGAGCCCCGAACTGCCATCAAGGCCCAAGCCTTGGTCGACTTTGTTGCGGAATGTACTTTGAGCGTTGGAGTCCCTGAGTTGATCGAGCCTGAGTCATCAAATGAGCAAGGAAGTAGAGTTGGAATCATTCTATACGGGCCAAGCAGGGTGAAACTGGAGTATGCACTTTGGTTTGAGTTCGATTTCGAGTTCGAGCTGGAATCATTCTGTACGCCCTGGATCCTTCATGTTGGGGTACCTTGTCTAGGCAGCGTGGAGAACCTTGATGACATAATATACAAGTTGTTGTACTTTGTCTACCCCCCTCACAAGGACTTAGCTTATCACCTCATCACTTGTAGAGAGGTAGATCTTGAGCTCGTCTCCCACCTCTGGCCTAGTCAATAAGGGTGGCGAGCTGAGGTATTACTTCAGTTCATCGAAGATGAGCTGACATTCTTTAGTCCACTCAAAGGCCTGGTCTTTTTTATGGCTTTGAAAAAGGGAAGGCACTTTCCAACCGATTTAGACATAAATCGGTTCAAGGCTATTATTCGTCCTATTAGTCTTTGGATTTCTTTAATCGACCTAGGTGGTCTCATGTCTAGGATAACTCAAATCTCCTCGGGTTTGGGCTCCATACAACATTGGTTGACAATGTGACCCAGGAACTTGTCAAAGGTTATACCAAAAGTGCACTTGTTCGGGTTTAACTTTGTTATGTTTTCCTAGAACATCAAACACAAGTTATAAATTGGAAATTAGGTCTTTTGAAAACCATGTCATCAACATAACATATGACTTTATTGCCAATCAACTTAGAAAAAACAAAGTTTACTAAGCGTTGATAGGTCACCCCGATATTTTTCAAACCGAACGGCATGAACTTGTAGCAGTACAGGCTTGTCTCGGTGGTGAAAGCAGTCTTTTTGCGGTCTTCTAGATCTATTAGAATTTGATTGTAGCCTAAATAGGCATCCATGAAACTGAGCAATTCATAGCCTGAGGTCACATCTACCAAGCGATCTATACTGGGCAGGGGGAAGCTGTCTTTTGGGCAGGCTCAATTAAAGTCTATAAAATCTATGCACATCCACCATTTTCCGTTTGCTTTCTTTAATAGGACAGGGTTGGCCACCCAGCTCGGGTACTGGACTTCCTCAATGAAGTTTGCTACTAACAACTCCCCCACCTCCTCGTTTACTATCTTCCACCTTTCTGGGACAAGGTTTCTCTTCCTTCGCCGGACTGGTCTAATTGTAGGGTCTACATGAAGCTTATGAGATATAACTAGGGCCAATACCAGGCATTTCAGCAACTAACCAGGTGAAAACATCTAAATTGTTTAATAGAAAGCTTACCAATTCAGATCACAAAGGTTCCTTCAGGTGGGCTCCTATATGGAATTCCTTCTTAGGCTCAGATTTATAGACCTGTACCACAACCATTTCCTCGATTGGGCGAGCTCTTTCTTCTGCCTTCTCTGGTGGTGGCTCTAAGTCTATATCAACTATCATTTTGCCTTTGGCTTTTAATGAAGCCACATAACATTTTCGGGATTCCAATTGGTCGCCTCGTAACACTCCTACCCCTATGTCTGTTGGAAATTTTAGTGCAAGGTGGTATTTTAAGATCACAGCTCGCAGTACATGCAAGATTGGTTGTCCTAGGATTGTGTTGTATGGTGATGCGGCAGCCACTACTAGGAAATCATGTTCAAAATGTACCATGTGGGGTGGCGAGCCCGCCTCAACTGGAAACCTGATCTTGCCAATCGAGCAAACCACCTCGCCACTGAATCCTACTAAGGGTACGTTTGTGGGCTGTAGGTCACCTTTGCTAAGTTCCATCCTATTAAAAGCTTCCACGAACAAAACATCTATCGAGCAACCTAAGTCCACCAGGATCCTCTTCAACTTAAAATCATTGGTGAGTAGTTTTACCACCAAGGCGTCATCATGGGGGTACTGAACTCCACGCATATCGCCTTTTGTAAAATAAATGGCTTCCTCCTTTTGGGGATGCTTACAGTGCTGGCTGTCTTCTTGCTTCAATTCTCGTATTGCGTTCTTCCCAGCTGATGTGGTACAACCTGCTATTATTGAGCCCTCGGTGATTACATTTATGGTCCCTCGGACTTGCCTTTCTTGTGTATGCTTATCCTGCGTAGTTTGATCCTATTGCCTGGTGTTCTGAGGCTTCTCCTTGTTGGTTCCTACTCGAGCTGTCATTCATCCTTGAAGAAGCATCTCAGGTAAACTCATTTGATGAGTGCTTAGTGTCATGTTCGAAATCCTTATGAAAATGACAATACTTATTTGGGTTCTGAGTGTTGAGGTCTCCCCTCATCTTGGGAGGCCACTTTACATAGTCATTGGACTGAATTTGCATTAGGATCTCCTTCCTCTTGGTGTTCAATGGGGTAAACACCCTTGTGTATGCTAGTGGTGTTGCTACCCGTTGCCTTGTCCTTCTAACTAGCAACTTGCTTTTTCAACGTGGCAAGCTGCTATGCCTTCTCCTTGGGGATTTGCTCTTTCTGGGTGACCTGCTTCTTTGCTTGGTTTTACTTGTGCTTGCTTCTTCATCCACTTGCTTCCTTTTGGTTATCTCAGATTCTATGCCTAATACTTCCTCTGCTCTGGTGAAATCATTAGCTACTTCAAGAAAATTTTCCATTGTAGCCAGGGGATGCAATTTAATTTCCCACTTCAATTCATGGTGTTTAACTCCTTTCATGGCCACTATGAGCTACACAAAGGGATCCGGTCCAGAATCTATAGTCATTCCATGTTGAATCATTGAATGTAGTCCTTGAGCGTCTCATTGGGCTTTTGCATGGTGTTGAATAAATACATGGCTGATTTCGAATGTCGCTTGCTGGTGACAAACTGATTGATAAAAAGTCTGGCAAATTGGTCACAGTTCTTCATAGATCCCAGGGCCAATCCTGAGTACTAGAGACATGCCTCTTCCTTCAAAGTGGTGGAGAACGCAATGCACATATTGGCGTCATTTTCTCCGTAGAGGAGCATAAGGGTTTGGAAGCTATTTGCACGTCCTACGTGGTCTGTCTTCCCCTGGTAGGATTCGAGGGCAGGGGCTTGAAAGTTTTTGGGCCATGGTATTTTGAGGATCTTGGGTGCTAGGGGACTCTCGCGGGTCAGGCTGTGCTACTTCGAGAGGGAGACCATTTCACCAGTTTCCATGTTGCATTCTCTAGGTGGTATCATACTGTTTTCCCAGGCGAGTTGTACTTTCTTTCCCGTGCAGTGTGTTCATTTCTTTTCCTTGGTGTACTCGACTAGTGCATTTGCTTAACTTTCTACTCGTACTTGAATTTGGCTTCGCATTAGCCAGGGAGGTGGGTTTTCATGACTTAAGTTATGACAAGGGGTTGTTGGCTATTGCAAGGTTGACTACTTCGTGGTACTGCTATTGCCGGCATTGTTGTTGCTACTGTTGAAGAGGTTGTTGTTGAAGCTATTGCTGTTGAACTTGTGATTGTTGTTGTTGCTAGATTGGTTTTCATGATTTAAGTTATGACAAGGGGGTTGTTGGCTATTGCAAGGTCGACTACTTTGCGGTATTTGTTGACCGTCCGTCCTGCTGAACTAACTGATCTAGTGTTGTAGAATGTAGTTGCTAGTATTGCTACTGCCGACACTGTTGTTGCTACTGTTGAAGAGGTTGCTATTGAAGTTATCGGTGTTGAACTTGTGATTACTATTGTTGCTAGATTGGTTGTTATTGTTGTCCAGTAATGAATACGAATCTGTTTTCCCATGACCGCATTTGTTCGGTCATGTTGTGGGCGCATCGTACCAAGTCATTCAACTGCTGTACATCTACTACTGTGGGAGGTGTCACAAGATTCATAACCGAAGGTGGGGGTAGCATGCTCGCATTTTCATGCACATTCATTTGTGGTAAGGGGATGTCTATTTGCCCTATCATGACTGTTGGCACTTGGCCATTAATATTGTTAGTAGAAGGGTTGCCTGAGTTTGCCATTGAAAAGACTTCTTTTGAACGGAATGAGATAGAATGAATAAAAGGAAACACTAGCTTTCTGCAGCGTTTCACGTAGAAGTTGCCAATTGATGATGCACAATTCGCTCATTCCCTTGTGTCTGATGGTATGGCTTGAACTAAGTCCAGACCTATTAATGGCGAGCTGTGATATCGAGCTGAGAGATTCCCTCGTGTCTTACAGGCAAAAATGACAGGCATGTCCCTAACGTAAGCCTGTCAAGCGCAAGCAAGGCTAAGCCTGTGTTAAACCGTCACACCAGAGCAAAACTGCGATCATTGAAAACTTGTCCCACTCCAAGATGGCACACTGTAACGCATACCTTAAGCTTGAGGGTACAACCATGAAGGAGTTGATGATCATATCAAGTTTTGATGCCAACGAGGATGGATGGGCTTTGATGTTGGGAACTGGGAAGGTCCTCGATCGGATCTAACTGTGACATATAGTGCAAGACAATTGATTCTATTATTTGAGAGCTTTGAGAGGTGGAGATCCAAAATCCAAGGGCAAGTGAAACTTCTTGACATTGTTGAATGAATTTGTAAGAGAAAACCATACCAAGGCACATTGCATCTGTCTGATTGTTCAGAATGTGGGCATGCATGCCATGGAGAATTACTTTCATGGAAAAATGTTGTACTGAATGATAGAAATGGGTATTTACTATGTGCCCGAGTGATTAGGGATGTAGAAACAGCTTGTGGGTAGTAGATCTCGAGTGATTATATTTATTAGCAATAGCGATTAAAAAACCAGTCAGATATCCAAAAAATGTTGTCTTTAGGGTGTTTTTGTACATGCTATTTCTAAAGATTGCTAAGTCTTTACTTTCAAGGCGTCGTTAATTTTTGGTAAGTTATTTACTAGGGTAAATGCAATTATCTGGGTAAGTTTTTCTTAGGAAATACTTATCCAGGTAAGTGTATTTATCCATATTCTTTTATTTTCCAAGTAAAAAAGGAAGTGATCATTTTAACCATAAAAATTCATTATTAAAAGGGGCATTTTGTTCCATTCAAGTGTTGAAACCTTTACCCCAAGTGAGATAGTTATTTATCCACCTAAGAGATGGGTATCACTTACCTAGGTGATACACAGGAAAATAAACTTTCCATGATCCCCACATTAATCTGAAAAAAGAACATGGGATTCTTGGTCAATGGGAACCAAAATCCCATTGAACAACTATCCCCTCTCTCAAAATCCCAAGAAAGAATGCCCCCTAATTAGTAAATCATGCTTGTATCATGATTGTCGATAATAATAGAAGTTTAACTTTCAGAATCTAGAGCTAACTTCTTCTTTTTTTTTTTTTATCTTGTGGAAGTAATCTTTGTTCCTTCTCTCTTGAGTAAATTATTTAAGATAACCTTATAAATACTTAATGGTTGTTTGGGGTGCGTTTTGTTGGCTTTTGGGTCTAAGATCGTTAGAGGTTTTGAATTAGTTACTATCTTGTGGTTGTTTTACTTTGTTGTCTATGGCCTTTGAGGGAGTGTGATCGGGTTGGGAGTGGTGTTTTGGAAGTTGCCAGACATACTTCTTATTGTATACTTAACCTTTTTTTGAAGAGTAAAAGTAAAAAATTTACTAAAGAGGGAAAACAATGGGGGGGGGGGGTTGAGGAAGAAGAATATACATAGGGGCCCTTGAGGTCATGACCCAAGCACAAACACCAAGACAGATCCCACGATGATGGCATCATCAGTTCTGATGCCGGGAGATGTTCTCAATATACGGTGGGGATGTGTTGTGGGACGTTGTCGGGTAGAGATTATGTGAACTCCTCCTTGCATTGTCTGTGTTTTGGGTTGATGAATACACATTGTGAGAGAGAGAGATTTGCTGGTATAAATGTTATGAAAATGTTTTGAATTGATTAATACAAATGGCTATTTTTGCAAAAATATCAAATTTAATGTTTCTCACACGCATGCATTTTGGTTATCTGAAATGGAACTCATGACTCATATACATTATATACAAGGTATAATGAGTTTATATATAAAAAATATTAAAAATTGCAATTTAAGGCAAAAAAGGGTTTCTTCACAAAAATAGAGGGGTAATGGCGCCTTGCAACATATAGATCTTGAAAAATTACCCAAAAAAAAAGCACCCCAATCGGACATTGGAGTGCAAAGTTATGACCTCCAAAAGTTTGCATGCATTGAGCCTATAACCTAGTGACTAGGTCAAATGGGTCAATAGTTGAACCAGTCAAGTTGGAGTTAGACGGTTTTTGATCGATTAATAGGTTTTAATACAACTAGACCTTGAAATCCTGGCTGAGTGATAGTCCAAATGGTTCAACTGGTTAGGTCATTGGTGGTTTGAAAACATTGCTTACTTGATTAGATTCAATTCCACCTTGTCCTAAACTGATTCAAACCCGACCCAAGCCATATATTAAATTATATATAATGTAATATATTATACATATATATTAATTAAGTATATATTATACTTCTATATATATATGTATATATACAGATGTATTAAATGCATAATATATTAAATAAATTAATATTATATGTAATATTTTCAATAGGTTTCTTATAATTAAGTCTATTAGGACAGACAAATTGTCCCGAGAACTAATCAGTTTGGGTCTTGGTCTAGAATTACAAACCCTATCGGGTTTGGTTTGGTTTGGTTATGGGTCCTTAAAAATTATGGTCAGGTTGGTTCCAGTTCTACTTGGACCCAACCCAAATCCAATCCATTGATGCTCTAATTGTAGGGCTATCAATTGGTCGGGCCTGATCAATAGACCCGAACTGATTGGGCCATTTTTGGTTCAAGTTCTTGGAACCGATGAGTTGGTTCCAGGTCTTGATATAGGGTCTCAATTACTATCATTTCAAAACCGGTTCCACCTTGTACTAAACTGATTCAGTCCCAATTAAATAATGTATATATATTGTTTAATATATTATACATTGCATATAATGTATAATAAATGAAATTATATATATACACGATATGTATAATTTATAATGTACAATATATAAAATATTTAATATATATTAAACATATATATTTATTTTTTATTTATTATAACATGGTTTGTCGAGTCAAACTCGATTTTCTTGAGAACTGAATGGTTTGGTTTCAGGTCCCAAACTTACAAACCCTATGGGTCCGAGTCCTCCACATTTCATGTTGGGTTGTTCTGGTTCTAGTTGGTTTTCGACCCAAACTCGACCCATTGACAGCCCTTCCTAATTGGCTTGATTGCTCGAACTATCTGAACCATCACACAACCATGATTTCAGGTCTGATTCTCTCAAAATCCGATAATTAATAAAAAATTATTTGACCTGGATGGTTGAACCATTGACACAATCAACCCAATGATTGGTTTGTGGGTTACACACTAAGTGCATGCAAACTTCCAATAGGTTATCGGCTCCTTCACACAATATTTTTGTAAAAAAAAATCTTTTTTAGCCTTAAATATTAATTTTTTATTTTATAAGAAAATTAAAATTAATAGATCTTATGTTTTCAATATATGTTATAAAAATAAAATTAAAAGATTGTGGATCAGGTTGGGTCAAAATTAGGTTGAACCCTATTGAGTTGGGTCAAGTTCAAAAAATGTATCTCATAATAAGTTGGCTCAAGTTTGGTTTATGTAGGAACATTAAAGAGAGTCAGTTTAGGCAAGGGTTGTCAATGGGATAGATGTGCCCAACAAACTCAAACCATCCAAACAGATTCTGGTTCCATGATTTTATCAAGATTAATAATTAAGATAGTTTTGGTTCTTTCTTGTCCCGAATGGTTTCACATTTTATGCTATAAATGGTAGATTTGATGGATAATAAATGAGATAATATTAGTTAAAAAAATTCGTTTATTAATACACAAATAATTTAGTATATTTTATAATTATTATTAAGCTTATATTATCAAATTTTAAAGTTTAAATTATTATTTAAATAAACAAATATAGTTTTTAGTATATTTGGATCTATCAAGTTCAAACCAATAGACCCAACTATCAATTGGAATGGTTATGGGTCTACAATTTTGGCCCGATTAACAATCCGTTGAGGTTGATTCTACCTAGACCAAACTTGTTGGCAGCCCTAGGCTAGTTTGAGGCAAAGACATACTAAACCTAACCTATTATTGACATCCCTAGCTTTAAGCAATCCTTCAAGGTTAATTAATTACTTAGCTGAATATGATTAGTCTAGTTAATTAATTGATAGTTACTAATAAAATATAAATATATATAATGTAATTTGTTATTATATATATATATATATATATATATATATATATATATATAAAAGTTGGTAGCTACTTCATTGGATGGGCCAAGCGTGGCTTGCTATGGGCCTACAGGCCATGCCACGGGCTAGGCCTGACATGACCCACATGCCATCGTGTCGTGTTGTGCCACGGGCTTGGTTGAAAACATTGCCCAAGATAGAGACCAACCCATGCAATTCTTTTGGTACAAATTGGTATGACTAATCATGCTAGTGCAGATCCTATATATGTTAGAGAGAGGGGAGTTAGATGCACTTGTTGAAGTGTAACAAGGAAGGAGAACAATAATGTGGAGTGGTGGGCTATATGGACCCGGTTACAAAGATGAGAGAGAGAGAGAGCAAGGTTGGGTAATAGAGGTTGAAAGTTGTTAAGAGGGAATGAAGTCTGTGGCCAGTAGCTAGACCAAGGTCTATGTCAAAGCTTCAAAGTTGTTTGGAGGGAATGAGGTCTTCTTGGGACATGAAGCTCGTGTAAGAGAAGTATTGCAAAAGTTTAAGTTAGAGTCAAGGAAAGAAAGGGAGGGGGAGAGTAAAGAGTGAGATGAAGAGGATAATCTGAAAAGTAATATCTCTCTCTCGGAGAGGCGGACAGAGAGTTCAAGTTCGAAGGGAGGTTTCCTGAGTGATAGGAAATTAAGAAGGTTGATAGAATTTATGTAGGTGCCTAAGTAAAGCTAAACTTTAAGCAAAGAGAGCAAAAGCGATAGGAGGCAGAGGAAGGGGTGAGAGAGGCCAGGTGTGGAGTTAGTTTTCTCAAATGGTTAGGGATTGGAGTTAGTTTTCTTAGAGTCTGTGTTGTTGGTGGGTTGAGGTTTCTAGGATTTCGAGGCATGAAATTCTCTTTTGTATGTTGGGTCTTTGTCTCTTTCTTGGCATTTTCCATCTTTGAGTTGTACTGTGTTTCTAGTTTGCCAATGTATCTTCTACCTCTTTTTTGTTTTGCAATAAATTTTTATTTTGCTTATCAAAAAATATTTTTTTTTCAGTTAATCAGGGGACAAATTTCATTTGCACCAGAGTCAATGTTTGGGATTGCAAATAGGTTGAGTGTAAATTCTGGTTTACTTTTTCTTATGATTTAATTGTGAGTTGTTTGTGAGACATAAAATAGGTTGGGTAGTTATTGACATGTAAATTTTTTAAGCCAAATAAGTGGGCTGAATTTACATGGTATCCTTTACAAGTTAATATGGGCCTTCATGGGCCCAAGGTCCAAGTTTACATAAATATGACTTACTGGCCCAATGATCCAACTGTATTAAGTCCAATATGGCCCATGTCCTATTATAATAGGGTGGTCCCATTGACAAGTCCATTAACTCTTACATAATGGTGCACGTATGGAAGTTAGCTCTAACCCAACATGGCACTCACATGGGATTGGTTAACTAAGTGGGTAGTGGTGGCAGCCTTAATCCTTGGCTATAAATAACCTTGCCTAGGAGGAAAGAGGAATTTTTCCACTTTTTTTCAATCACACTACAAGAAGTTCTTAGACATCAACGCTAAATCTTGCAAGTAACTAAAAGCTCCTACAAATTCCAACAACTACAAGATCAAGAGAGAAGAAAGAAGGGAAAAGCTTCTTCGTTCTCAACAATATACTTGGATTCAAGTTCTCCCAAAAAGATCAAGCTACCACAAAAGGGCCTTTCTTAGAGAAGCATCAAGCACAAAGCCTAGAGTAAAGAAATCTACATCAAATCTCCCAAAGCATCAAAATCAAGGAAATCTATATCAACACTACAAGATGTACAAGAAACACACCAACGACCCTCGTCTTCACCGAATTTGATTGTTAATTAGAGGTTGCTGAAGTCATCGAGCAGAAATCAAAGAGAGTTCAACTCCCTTGTATTTTTTATTACAAATTTATTTTTGTAATTTGTCTTAATGTTTTGTATTAATTGAAATACACGAAATTTGTGTCGATAATAGTAAATTGATATGGTTCCCACCTTCTATGAAAAAATAGGGTAAGATCAAAGAGGATTCTTTGTTTAGGTTTTATTTGGTTGCAATGCAAACACAAATTTGTAACTACATATATATTTTCCCTTTTTTCGGTTCATGAATTCAAACATAATTCACATTTTAAACTGTTTTTGCACTCACTTTATTTGTTTGAAATCTGTACAAAATGTAGGTCCATCCTTAAATGCTCTAACTATCTTATGCACTAATGGGTTAACTTTGCTCAAAAAGTTATCAAAGAACACAAAATTGTATCCAAAAAATAGGTACAGGAATGCTCTCTTCTCATAGTACAAAAGTGTTAGAAAATACATTTTTGATATGTTGTACATTACTTTTTTATATATCAGACACTCTTAGACATAAACTAGGGTACATAAATACCTCGATTCGGCATTTGTATCACAAACAAACAAAGCCTTATGAGTGAAGTAGGAAGCAAGGTGATTCGGTTCCCCCTTTATATGAGAAAGAATTGAGACAAAGGGAAAGTAATTCCGATTTTGCATCAGTTTTTGGATGCAAAATTTGTAGTTTTAGTGAACAAAAAATAAACAAAAATTACTCTAGGATTTGCTACCCATATCCATACCCACAGAACACCACTGTTGTGTATTGGGAAAAACTCGTGGGTAATAGATCCGAGCCCAAAGTATAGATTTTGTGTCAGATAGGAGTGCAAACTATAATTCCATATAAATGTAAAACTGAACTGGGGGTTCAAAATTTGTATTCATTCATATTTTCTTTCTTATTATTTTTTTAATGCTACTACTTTGTTTGTTCAGTTTTCTTTAAAACATTTAACTCTCTAAATTATCATCGTGTAAGTGAAATAAGCATCGAATGTAAATTGAATGCTTATTATAAAATTTTTTTTATTATTTTTATAAAATTTTTTATTTTATTTTTGTCGTAAATAAAAATGATTTTTCTTTAATATAAGGAATATATAACATTAGAAATGCTCAAATATGTTTTAAAAATATTTTGTACTTTTTCATTTTTTGTGTTGTATCTTTTCCTAAATTTTATTATTTAATTATTACGCCATTTCTTTAAAAAGTTGGACCATTAACCCACCATCTAGACAGGAAAATAGCTTTGCTTTTGGATCTATATTAAATTATATATTCCACCTACATTACATAAATAATTTTACTTATCACACTAAATTTTTGATTGGAATAATTAATATATAATCATTATATATTATTTTGATTACTTATATATTTTTTAATTTTTTAAAGATGTAATATTTAAATATCATATCATCATTAATCCATTTGACCCAAAGCACTAACCCACCACTTAAAAAAGAAAATAGTTTGATTTTAAATTTTGTATTACATTTCCATTATAGTTTGATTTATAGTTTAATTTATGTAACTCCATAACACTATCTAATTAAACACGGTTTTCATTAATGGATATTTGTTATAAAACTCCATAATCAGATTGTACCAAAAAGAAGAAAAACTCTAGATTAGGCATTCAAAGAGAAGAGGCTTTGGGCATGGGGACCGTAGAAGCCATTAAAATGATACTGTTTCTTTTTGTACTTAACCACCCTCCATTGCCCAACTTTCAAATCGTAAATGCAGAAATTTTCACCATTCCTCATGGTGTTGATAACATGAAAAAACTCCATTGTACCTCCTAAAGCATATTGATACTGTATTCTTTAACCCAATAAATGATACCATTTCTTTTTGTACTTAACCACCCTCCATTGTCCAACTTTCAAATCATAAATGCAAAAGTCTTTACCATTCCTCACGGTGTTGATAACATAAAAAAACTCCATTGTACCTCCCAAAGCATATTGATACTGTATTCTTTAACCCAATCTCCTACATGAAAAATCCTTTAGACCCACACATCTATATGTCCATATGGATCTCGATAAGAAATGGCAAAAACTCTCATTTTTTTATTAGTTATATCTATGTCGATGAGGGAGTTTCACCACACAAAAATTTTCTTATATCTGATCCATAAAAAGTTCAAATTAACATTCTAGTTTATAGCTCCCCTCACTATAGCTCTTTCTCCCTTAAAGAATTTATCGATTCGGTTATCTTTGATTGAGTCAAATAATTTCCATGAACCACCACCACCACAAATGAATATCTCACACTAGAAAGTGAAACTAATATAATCTTGAATCTTGTGTACCACCTTATACTCTTGTGTACAAGGAACATACACTAAGTTGAACCAACGGCGGGTGAGTGTAGTACTACAACGATGAATGCTTATTCAATTACTTGTAACAAGATTAATTACATAAAGATTGTGAAGATTTAGTGCATTTTGTAACAGAAGCAAACTATTAGAGCAACTTCTAAGGTTGGGCATCTTACATGAACTCAAAGATCTAAATTTGATGAGTCGGACTGTTACCTTGCCTGCTCCAATCTCCATAAAACACATTGCAATCCAACCGAGCTTGAAACAAGTTGGCCCTAGAGTAATCAAACCCTTTTGACATTGGACTAATGAGTCATAAGGAAACGAGGGTTGGATATTAATTCAGTCCACTTCCTGTAGATATGTCTGAAGTTGTTATGAAGAAAATTTGCTAGAACTCTAGTCAGTAACTCTTCATAGATGATGTCATCGCTTAAATATGGGATGTCCATCTTCAGATTTTATTATGTTAATTGCTACACTTCCCCATGTTCATTTGGCTTGAAAAAAGAAATTGATTAAATTGAACTGACAACAAACAAGTGTTGAAGAATAAAATTTTTTTTAACAATAATAGAAAGGAAAAAGACAACAGATGCTGGTACTCAATGGTCATATCATAGATGAGGCTAATAAGAGTGAAGTTAGTGACCAGTTCAAAGGCTAATTAAAGTAAACTACTTCGCATGCAAGAAAACATGTAAAAAAGGCAATGAATTCGTTTTTGTGTTGGTAATATTCATGGGAAATTTAAGAAGGCTATGTGTGAAGAACAACCAAATGAATGGATGTGCCCTTATTTTGTAAGGAGTAATAACTAACTAATTTGGTCAAAAACTATATACTAAAATGTCATGGTTGATTTTTGAAAGATATATTAGGAAAGGACAAGGATCCCAACTCACAAATGTTGCAACTAACAATTGAACCATTGCAGTTAGTAGGGTAAGGTACAACAAAATTGCAAATTTTCTTAAACTTCAAAAGGAAACCTAGTTCCAACACAAGAAGGGAGTTGAGGATTTGTAAAGTTTAGTGATACATGTTTATTCTCATATTTACTCAATCTAGTAAATGCGCACGTAGCCGTAGATTTTTTAAATCATAATTATTATTATTATTTTTATTATTATTATAAATTTTTTATTGTAATTTTGTCATAAATAAAAATGATTTTTATTTAATATAATGAATAAATAACATTAGAAATGTTCAAATATATTTCACAAATTTTGTACCTTTTCATTTTTTGCATTATATCATTTTCTAAATAGTTATTATTCAATTATTACATCATGAGTTTTCCTTAAAAAGTTGGATCATTGGCTCACCATCTAGATAGGAAAATAGTTTACTTTTGGATCAGTATTAAATTATATATTTTATCTACATTATATAAATAATTTTATTTATCGTACTAAATTTCTTTACTTAACCCATAACTTTCAAATCGTAGTCACAAAAGTAGTGTTTTTTCACTTCTATGAAAGACAATAACTTCACCGTTCCTCACAGTGATGATAACATGATACAAAATCCGTCGTACCTCCCAAGGCATTTTGATATTGTATTCTTTAACCCAATGTCCTACGCCAAAATCCTTTAAAACCCACTCATCTATATGTCCTTAGAGATCTCCATCAAAAAATGACAGAAACCCTCTCTCTATTAGCTACATCTATATGCACTAATGTCGATGAGGGAATTTCATTACACAGAATTTTTCTTCCATATGATCCATAGAAATAATATATTAGGTCAAATTAACATTCCACGGTATAACTCCTCTCTCAATAGCTCTTTCTCCCCTAAAGAATTTATCAATTTGTATATCTATAATTAAGTTGACTAGTTGCCATGAATCAACATAACCACCGCCACCACCACAAGTTAATATCTCACATTGGAAAGTAAAACTTCTGTAATCTTGAATAAAGTGTACTACCTTATACTCATGTGTACAACAAACATACACCAAGTTGAACTAACGACTGGTAAGTGTAGTATTGAATGGAAGAATTCTTATCCATTTACTTGTAGTAGGATTAACTACATAAAGATTGTGAAATCTCAATCCATCTTGTAATAGCAGCAAACCATTAGAGGAGCTTCTAAGGTTGGGCATCTCACATGAACTCAAAGATCTAAATTTGATGAATAAAACTATCATTTTGCCTGCTCTAATCTCCATTAAGCGTATTGCAATCTAACCGAGCTTGAAACATGTTGGCCCTAGAGTAATCAAACCCTGTTTAGCGTTGGAGCAATGAGCTTTAATGAAATGAGCATTGGAGATGAATTTAGTCTAATTTCTACAAACAAGTTTGAAGTTGTTATGAAAAAAATCTGTTGGAACTCAATTCAGTATCTCTTCAAAGACGATATCATCACTTAAATATGGGATGCCAATCTTCAAATTTTCTTATATTAATTAACGCACTTCCCCATGTTCGTTTGGCTTGAAAAAAGAAATTGATGAATTGAATTAAAAACAGATAAGCATTGAAGAATGGAAGAATTTTTAACATTTATAGAAAAGAAGAAGACAACGGATGTGGGTACTCAATGGACAGATCAAAGATGAGACTAATAAATTAATAATCATTTCAAATCCCACTACAATTAGGAATGTAGTTGATAGAGAGTGAAGTCAGTGACCAGATCGAAGACTAATTAAACTAAACTACTTGGCATGTAAGAAAACGCATAAAAAAGACAATGAATTTGTTTTTTGTTGGTAATATTCATGGGAAATTTAAGAAGGCTGTTTGTGAAGAACAAGTAGATAGATGGATGTGTCTTTATTTTGGAGGGAGTAATAACTAACAAATTTGGCCGCAAGTTATGAACTGTGATAGTTGATTTTTTGAAAGATATATTAGGAAAGGACAACAATCCCAACTCTTAAACGTTGCAACTAGCAATTGAACAATCACAATTAGTAGAGTAAGGTGCAAGAAAATTGCGAATTTTCTTAAATTTCAAAAGGTAACTCAAGCCCAACCCAAGAAGGGAGTTGAGAATTTGTAAAGTTTAGTGATACATGTGTATTCTCATATTTATTCGCTTTAATAAATGTGCACATAGCCGTGGAAATTTTAAATGATAATAATAATAATAATAATAATAATAATAATAATAATAATAATAATAATAATAATAATAATAAATAATAATAATAATAATAATAATAATAATAATAATAATAAAAATAATAATAATACTAGTAGTAATAATAGTAATAGTGATACATGTGTATTCTCATATTATTATTATTATTACTATTAGAATAAAATTTTTTATTTTATTTTTGTCATAAATAAAAATGATTTTTATTTATTATAATGAATATATAACATTAGAAATGTTCAATATGTTTTTGTACCTTTTTCATTTTGTGCTCTATAATTATCTAAATATTTATTATTCATTTATTACATCATGAGTTTCTTTAAAAAGTCGAATCATTGACCCACCATCTAGACAAGAAAACAACTTTGTTTTTGGATCGATATTAAATTATATATTCCATCTAGATTATATAAATAATTTTACTTATCACACTAAATTTTTTATTGGAATAATTATTATATAATCTTTATATATTATTTTGATTACTTGTATATTTTTACTTTTAAAGATGTAATATTTAAATATCATATTATTGGTTAACTCATTTTACTCAAACCACTAACCCACCACTCAAAAAGGAAAATAGTTTGATTTCTATGTTGATTTTAAATTTTGTATTAAATTTCCATTATTGATAAAATTATGTTTTATATAAAATAATTATTTTGTTCAATATAATGAATGTATAATAGTAGAGATGTACCTAATATTATACTTTTTTGTAAATATATAACATTAGATATATGCCCAGTTTTTTTTTTCTTATTTTTGTGATTCTTTGTATTTTATATTTTTTAAAATTTTATTATTTGACTATGACATCATTTCATTTCTATGTTGATTTTTAATTATATATTCCATTTCCATCATTAATAATAATGTTTTTTTATATTCATACTTATTATTGTTTAATATATTGAATATATGATATTAAAATTTTTTCCATTTTTTAAATTTCTATATTGTTTGCATATTATCTGTTTTTTTTGAAGTTGTTATTTAAGTGTGGCAACACAGGTTGGCCCATTATTTGACCCAAAATGGTTTAATTTCTTAAAACCACCTAGATGGAAACACTATTTCTTTTCAAGTAGGTTTTATTAATATAAGTTTTTTTTTATTGGAATTATTAATTTATTATGTATGGATTTAATTAGTGGTATTTAATAATGATAAGAAATAAAAATGACTTCAATATATGATTCAATGAAGGTGAATGAGAGTTAATACCTTAAATTATTGGATTTTATGAGAGGAAATTGAATGCACTCATTAATAGTATATATTCAAATTACATGTTACTCACTCACAGTAATGAGGGATCATATTTCAAAATTAGAGTATTTGGTCAAGAAAACTTCTAGAAATTTTAGAAGTTATTAGTACTTTTATAGATATAGATATAGGTATTGTGGTTGTCATGCTAAGTTACTATGGTGGTACAAATCAGTTTGGACAGACTCAAGGGCAAGTTCGTTGCCTTCTTCATGTTAGATCTTAATGTCCATGTTGAAGAGTTTTCAGCCCTAGCAAAGGTTGATCACAAAATTAAGGGAAAAGAAAGCTGCAAAGTAGTTTGGCTACCAATCATGGATCAGCCCACAAAATCTCTAGAACAAAGTGTTGTTCAAGTAGCTGCTCATATGTAAGGGTGGCGAGTTTTGACCCAACCCATTTGACCCATGCAACTCACTTGAAAACCACCCATACCCACCCATATATCATGTGGGTCAATATGGGTTGAGCAATCCTTTTGGGTCAGGAGAAAAGGGTTGGTTTAGGGTGGTCATGGGTATCCATAGGGTCGTGAATCAATGATGTTTAGGGTTTGAAAGTTGAATAACTCTTTGCCTTTGCATCAACTCTCTTCCTTTCTCTCTCTCATCTACATAGGTAGCTCAATTCGGGGGTTCAGATCATTGGCATGTTGAATCTCTCTCTCTCTAATCTATACAAATTGAAGTAGAACACAAAATGGTCAAAAGGAATGAGGGTCATTGGAGGCTCATATTTCAGAAACTCAGATAGTTGAAGGGAGTGGTCAAAATCATTTCTTATAATTTTTATAATTTTTCTTTTTCTTCAATTTTTGATTTTTAGCTAAAACATGTAATTTTCTTAACTTTTACCATTTTATGAATTATATATATACCGAATGTTTTCTAATAATGGCTTTTTGGAGCTAAAATGGTCACTGTCTATTTCTATGGAGGTCATGAATGAATGTTTGTTGTCTTTTCATTTCAACTTGAATGATTTTTTTTTTTGGACTGTTAGAATTAATGAATCATGAGTGACTATTTTTATATATATAGATATATAAATATATATTCTGCCTAAACAATAGCATATTTTTCATTTTTTTGGATTGTTAAGACAGAATAAATGAATGATTGAATGCTTTTCTTTGGAATAAATAGTAGTCTAATTTTGGGTTTTTTGTTTGCTAAATAACAAAGATGATTCTTGATTCAATATGGAGAGTTGGAGATTAGATGATTACTGCTTATGTCTATTTTTGGCTTAGATAGACATAAATCATATGTCTATTTTTTCTAATTTTACAAAGAATTCGGATTTTTGGCTTAAATCATATGTCTATTTTTTCTAATTAAACATGTGTTTTTTTATTTATTAGATATGTCAAGTACGGGTGATAACAATACAATGACAGAGAGTCAAACTCAAAGTGCCAATCATCTAGTTAGAACCATAAGCATAAACTCATCTCCTGTACCTTCAAGTAATGCTGGTATATCATCTCACCCATTTAGTTCAGAGATTGATTCAAAAGTTTATACCACTTCTTCGAGAAAAAAATCTTGGTGTTGGATCATTTTACTAAACTTGACTATAAGAACAAAAGAGAACAAATGGCAGAATGTAATTATTGTGGTAAAGACCTAACTTGTCCATCTGTAAATGGTACTAGTTCCTTAAGTAATCACTTGTCTAGATATAAACAACATTTTCTTTGTAAGCTCCAAGAAGCTCATGGCCGACTCAAAGAGATGGAGTTGCCACCCATTTTTTTAGAGGAAATGGACCCTCATTTTTGGATCTGAAATATTTGAATTAAGTCTTTGATAGTGGCTCTGTCCTCCATGGGAAAGGCATTGAACCAAATGGTTTTGGGTTCTAGAGATTGGGAGAGGGAAGTTGTTAGGCACCCCTCTCTCCAAGTTGCTATAATAGTCCACTAAGGGAGTAATTCAGGCTCAAATTCCAATGAAGTACGAATTAATAAGATTATTCAAAGCTCTTGAAATCTAGTAAAAATGTTCCCAACTTTGCCCAAAATTGGTTTAAGGTGATGTTATCAGGTCTTAGGTACTAGTTTCCCTAAGACCCTCGCCTCTCTACCTCTTTTTCTCAATATGAAGGAAGTTGGTAATGCAAGTTTCCCGGGATTTTAGGGATTTAAGAAATCTAAAACTAAATTAAAAGAAAAAAGATGGTGGAGTAAGAGGCTTATCTCTTGTAGACGACCTTGAAACAAACTTTCTAGCAATTGAAAGAACTTCAAGCAAAACTTGAGCAAGGCAGGAGATAGGTTGAGCATTTTTTGTGTTAAATTTGGGAAACAAAAGATGACGCTTGAGCTTAGCTTCAAGGATTTTGGGATTTCAAGTAGACTGGGTGTGTTAAAGAAATTGGGGGACTGCTCTCCTCCCCTCTTTCAAGCTCGAGGTGGGCCTTTATTCATAGAGAAAATGGAGGGAGATGGGTCTAAAATTCGTCCAATTATAGTGTTTGTAATTTAGCAGAGGTTTTTCACTGAAATAGGTAAGGATTTTGAGAGAGAAGGGCCTACAGCAGACCATTCCTTCTTTATGCAACAAATATTCTCGATTATGAGTGGTTTTTTATGGACTTCATGCATCCTATGAGGAATTGGGGTGTGCTGCATGTTACAACCCTATGTTTAGGACTGATTATGGTAGAAAACACAAGTTTAATGAACTTTTAAATGAAGCTTTGTCCTTTCTTAGTTTTAAGTGGGGGCTTGTTTGGTATTTTGAGCTCTTTAAGTCTATTAGGTGCAAATTCATTGGTCCAATGTTTTAATGGGCTTAAGTAAGGATCTGACATCAGTCTCCACCTACTTAAGATCCTAGGTTGGACATCTGATGTGGCAATTCAATCTGGTGCATCAAAATGGTATCTCTCTAGTTTAACGGTCAAACGGATGAATCTAGTCATAAAATTTGGTGTGTTGGGGATTTTTGGGTCTCTGAATATAGTGGTGGTAAGTTCGGATTAATAAGATTTTCTGAAATAAAATCTGATGAAGTGTCAAATGGGGGAATTATGGAATGAAATTTGGTGGATAGGCATTTTTTTTGTCATCCTAAATCTAATGGAAGTGATGAATCTTTGATTAGAGATGTAGATTGACTGGTTTATTTCAGATCATGGGCTTAGGTTATGGTTTTCCAATCAACAAGAGGGTCCGAAATAGAATCTTACTTTTTTAACGGTCTAATGGAGGTGTTTGGTAGTGAAATTTGATGTGTTAGTGTTCTTTAGGTTTTTTAACATGGTGGTGGGTCTAATTGTTCAAATAAGGCTTGGATAATAGAGATCCTTCATAAGTGAACTATTGATCAATAAGATTAATCAAAACAAAATCAAGGTTTGATGATGGGTCAAACAAGGGTTTGACGCTGTTGGAAGGGTTTGATCATGTTAGGTATGTGTAGATCACAAGTTTTAGGTTTGAGAAGCATCGTAGTGTTTTATGCATCAAAATGGAATCTCTGATGGATGATTAGCTAAATCTAGGAATTTAGGGCTGAAATTTTGTGTGATTAGTTGTTTAAAGATTTTGTTTAAAGATTTTGTTTCATGTGATGGAGTTTTATTAGGGATCAAATATGGCGATGTGGTATAATCAAGACCATTGAAAGGAAACCATGTAGATTTAACGATGGATTAATGGGAATTTGGGCCAAATTTTGGTTTCTTAGGGTTTTGGCATGTTTTAAAGTGAGTGGCATGGTCCAATCAAGCATAAAAAAATGTAGGAGATGGGTCAAAGAAAGGAACAGACAAAAATCGGGTGCTAACACCCCTTAATAATATAAACAAGCGACAAAAAGACTTTGGAATATTCATTTCAAAGTTCTAAAGAGGGGAACACTACACCACCACTTATGCATTACATGTTTGATCAAGATGAATGTAGAAAGGAATTTGATAGGATGATTATTGTATATGAATTACCTTTTAAGCGTGTGAAACGAAAGGGGTTTTGTGGCTTCTATAGTAAGATGCAACCAAGATTTGTAGTTCCTTCATGCCATACAGTACCTAGAGATTGTTATAATCTTTGCGTGGAAGAGAAGAAAATGTTGAAACAATTTTTTATAAAGCTATCATCAAGGGTTTGCCTCACTGTAGATGCATGGACATCAGGTCTCACTTCTCATTTCAATGGCGATGAATAAAAATTGCATAAAGAAATTTTAAATTTTTGGTCATTCAGGAGAGATAATTGGTAAGGCCATTGAGAGGTGTTTACTTGATTGGGGCATTGAAAGAGTGTTCACTATAACAATGGACAACGCAAGTCCAAATGATGTAGGGATTCAGTATCTGAAGAAAAGACTTAATAATTAGAAGGGAAGTTTCCTAAAAAGTGAGTTCTTACACATGAGGTATGGTGTACATATTTTGAGCTTAATTGTTAAAGAAGGGTTGTGAGAGATAGATGATTATATTTTCAAGATTCATTCTATAGTGAAATATGTAAGATCTTCACTAGCAAGGTTGCAAAGATTTAGGGATTATGTGGAGAAAGAAAAGATAGTGAGTAGGGGTCTTGTTTTCTTAGATGTTGAAACTGGGTGGAACTCTACATAATGCTGGAATCTGTTTTGAAATTTTAAAAGGCATTTGATTTGTTGGAGAGTGTTGATAATACGTATGTAGATGATCTTACTTGTGTTAAAAACAAGGATTTGCTTATTGATGGAGATTGAGAATATGCTCATGGTTTGCTATATTTTCTTAAAATTTTCTACAAAACTACATTGAAATTGTTTGGCTCACTTTATGTAACTAGAAACAAATACGTGAAAGAAATTTATGGTATTTGAATTGTTCTTTCTTAGAGGTGTAAGAGTGATGATTTCTCTATTAGTTTTATGGCTTTCAAGATGAAGAGGAAGCATGACAAGTATTGGGAAAATGTCAATAATATCAACACCATGTTATTCAATGCAGTTATTCTTGACCCCTGATGTAAATTCGAGTATGTGGATTGGGTTATTAGCAAGCCATATGATGTTGATACCGCTAAAGTGTTAAAAGAGAAGGTGAAACAAGTTTTGACTTCTAGGTATGAGTTTTATAGTTTAGCCAAATCATCTCCTAATATTCACTCAAGTAATCAATCTCAGGATCCAAATAATATGGAAGCTGAGAATGTGGATGATGTTGCTAATTTCAATAATTCATTATTTAACAACTAAAAAGCAGGCTAAGGAGGTGTAGAGAATAAAACAGAGTTGGATAAATATTTAGGGGAGGAATGTGCAGATCCAAAAAGTAAATCATTTGACATATTGGATTGGTAAAAAACTAATTCCTCTAAATATTGAGTGCTTTCTTTGATGGCTCGGGATTTATTAGCTATGCCTGTGTCTACAATTGCATTTGAGTTAGCTTTTAGCACAAGAGGTTGTGTGCGTGATTCATTTCATAGTTCTCTAACTCTGAGAATGGTAGAAGCTATCATTTGTGAAAAAGATTGGTTTTGAATGTCACATGGTTATCTTTATATAGAGGAGAGCTTAAATGAGCTTGAAAATATGGAATTCGGTAAAATTTGTGTTTTTCAATTTTGTTTTTTTATTCATGTTTATTTTATTATAGTTATTCTAATATGCATTTGTCTTTTTAATAGAGAAATGTTATCATTGATTGAAGGGTGATGGATCAATTTTTTGGTGATGTATTAGTTTTCTGGCTAAGTACCTCGTCATTTGCTCTTCTCCCGAGTGGCCTGTGACTTAGAGGCTGAAGTGGAGCTCCCTGGTGTAGCGCAACCCGATTACTCCCTGCGGGAGATTTGTTTATCTTTGTAGATGGCAGGAGCTGAGGGACCTGCTAGAACTAAATCAGAGAACCCGGGGGTGTTTACCCGGTGGGGTCACTCTGATGGCTAAGTCAGCACTTAGTAGTAGAGCTGAAAGTATAAGAGAATGAGAGAGCTAGAGAGTAGGGATCACCTCTTCTCCCCCCCCCCCCCCCCCCCCACCCCCCACCCCCCCTTTACCTTCGAGGGGTGTGGCCTTAAATACTGGAGTCTTGGTAGGTTTGGTGGGATTGATCCGAATCTCCGCTGTGGCGATCCGTTGTCAGGTAACGTTCTCGAGTGACCGTTACTGTCAGGACTGGGGAGCAGGTGGGCTAACATAACCGTTGCAGGGTACGGTCCTGCCAAGTGGGAGACATGAGTGCAGCTTTCAGTGTTGGCGGATACTGTGCCGCTTGAAGAGGGACGTAGGTGCAGAGAGCTAGAGAGCAGGGATCACCTCTTCTGCCCCCATTTACCTCCGGGGGGTGTGGCCTTTATATATTGGAGTCCTTATAGGTTTGGTGTGATTGATCTGAATCTCTGCTGCGGCCATTTGTTGTCAAGTAACATCCTGGAGTGACCGTTACTGCCAAGACTGGGGAGTAGGTGGGCTAACGTGACTGTTGCAGGGTACAGTCCTACTAGGTGGGAGACATGAGTGCAACTTTCAGTGTCGGTGGATACTGCGCCGCTTGGCGAGGGATGTAGGTGCAGTCTTCAGGGTTGGCAGGTACTGCGCCGCCAAGTGAGGGATGCGGGTGCAGTCATCAGGGTTGGAAGGTACGGCTTTGTTAGGCGGGAAGCTTTCCGTGAGACACCGGGCTACCTGATAATGAGCTGCCCCGCAGCGAGCTACCTGGCAATGAGTTGCCTGTGGCGAGCTGCCTGTAGCGAGCTGCCTATGGTGAGCTGCCTACGGCGAGCTGCCTAGTGGTGAGCTACTTAGTGGCGAGCTACCTAGTGGTGAGCTGCCTGTGGCGAGCTGCCTGTGGCGAACTGCCTATGGCGAGCTGCCTGTAGCGAGCTACCTATAGCGAGCTACCTATGGCGAGCTGCCAGCGGCGAGCTACCTAGTGGTGAGCTGCCTGTGGCAAGCTCGAGTTGTCTAGTTGTCAAGAGGGTACATTTAGTTGGCATGAGGTGCCAGGTGTCATAATGTCATTGGAGGGCCAAATCTACCCTCAACATTTGTCCCCCATTCTCAAGCTGAAAGTAACTCGGCGAAGGGAGTAGATTTCTCCTTTTGGCCTGTAATTCGATGAGCTCGCATGCATTGATTCAGTTCCTTAGGCTCAGGCAGTGACTCTCAGTCCACTCTTTGATTTTATCCCTGTCAAAGAGGCGATTGTGTCCGAGATCTCCTCCAGTTCGGTATTTTAGCTCTTAGGCTCTGGGAGTGACTAGTAGTCCACCAGTTCGGTATTCTACCATTCTCTCAAAAAGAAAATAAGATATTTTTTGGTCTCTCACCAGAAGTGACTGGGCGCATTGTATGTGCCAATTGCCATTTAGCTAATAAGCCCGCGGATATTGAGGTTCCGCAAGCAGTACTTCCTGATGCTATATTTGAAGCAGTTGTTAGAATCCCTTATGATATGCAACTGAAACAAGTTCTTGCTAATGGTAAAAAAGGGGTTGTTCTTTTTTTACCTTAGGGATTTGAATTAGCTCTCCCCGATCGTATTTCTCCCGAGATGAAGGAAAAGATGGGCAATCTTTCTTTCCAGAGTTATCACCCCACTAAAAAAATTATTCTTGTAATAGGTCCGGTTCCTGGTTAGAAATATAGTGAAATTACCTTTCCTATTCTTTCCCCGGACCCCGCTACGAAGAAAGATGTTCACTTCTTAAAATATCCTATATTCGTAGGCGGGAACAGGGGAAGGGGTCAAATTTATCCTGATGGGAGCAAGAGTAACAATAGTCTATAATATTACAATAAAGTGTATAGTAAGCAAAATCATATGTAAAGAAAAAGGGGATACGAAATAACCATAGCGGATGCATCGGATGGACACCAAGTGGTTGATATTATACCTCCAGGACCCGAACTTCTTGTTTCAGAGGGTGAATCCATCAAGCTTGATTAACCATTAACGAGTAATCCCAATGTGGGTGCATTTGGTCAGGGAGATGCAGAAATAGTACTGCAAGATCCATTACGTGTCCAAGGCCCTTTGTTCTTCTTTGCAAGATCCATAACATAAAAGTTGGAAATTCATCCAATCAACATAATCATAATATTCTATTCAAATAGAAAAGCAGGACCTCTGCTCCAATGTTTTAAACCACCCCATTCTTTTTTTTTTTTCCTGATGATGTTTTTGAAGAATTAATTCCATTGATTAATTCAGAGCATCTGTTTCTCCATACATAGTATCTATCGGTTCTTCCGAAGTAAGAAGAAAAAGGGAATCAATCGATTTTCTGGATGACACAATAGAATATAGATTTCTGTGGATGAGACATCATGCAAATCATTTCTAGACTAATACAACAGAACCCTACTTTACTCTAAATTTAGCGTAATGGATCAACAACATTAGTTGGTGAATGCATCACTATTCAAGGATGAAATCAATAGATGGGTCACCTGTTAGGCAATGTATGCCCTTAGTTCTAATTAGAAAGATGTGCATCAACATTTATTTGCAAATGAATAAAGTTTCATGTATTACTACTTAAACTAAATACTTATGAGACTCATGTTAGTTTAGAATGTTCTTAACCATTAGATAGATTTGGAGAGTTTATCTTAACAAGAACGACACTAGTGTATTACAAATAGTTAGAGCAGCTTGTCTCAGTTGTTAGGGTTAAATTCCAAGCACAAGTAGTGGGTGTTTGCTAGAAGCACTAAACCCAGACTAATTTTTAGTTATTGCCCTACGCCTTAAAAATAAACGGAAAAAACTAGAAAGTTATACATAACCCGAAACTTGATTACGATATTGTATTAAGTAGTGAATTGGGTTGTCTTTGATATACTAACTAGTGAGATCCATCGATGGTCAAATACATGGGCACGTAGAAATAGTTTAATAAATTACTTAAGTGGATGATCATTGTGATATGATCGACCCCTTTGTCAAACAAAGTAAAAATTAAGGTTTACGCTTTATCTGATGGAAACCTAAATTACTAGCAATGGATTTCACATGTGTTTGAAATCTATTTTTGAAAATATATATTTATATATTATATTATTATTTTATGAAAAAGTTTTGTAAAAGGTTTTAATCACATCTATCCAAATAGAGAGTGTGACATTGCACCTTGCAGCCAAGGGAGAATAGCCAGGGGAGAAGTCCTTCCCTATCGAATAGCATTTTGATGATTATGGGTTAAAAGATTAAGTGTAACTATGTAAGATACCGTTACAAGGCTGATTACCTTATGAGTTTTGTCTTACATAAGTCTATTATCCTTGGGTCTTCATAGGGTGGATGAATCCAATGATCATTTACATGTAAATGTGGTGCCCAAATTGAACCAGTGCTGATTGAATCAGGGGTTTATTGCCGTGAGCAATGAATTCAGCGTAACCTATTTAAAGGGTGGGGTAGAAGTTATGTGGGCTTATGTGAAATCATTGTGGGGTCCCACACCACACAATATCATACCTAAATTGGCCATGCAACTCAATGGGGTCAACTACATGAACGATGTTTTACCAATTCATTCTATTTAATATTATATCCACTGTTAAATTATTAGTACTTAAATCATTTCTTACTACTTTTACCCATGTCTTTTTTGGTCTTCCCCTAATTTGTTCCACTTGTAATAAATCATTTCTTCTAACCAAAGTTATTGGTGGTTTTTTATGCATGTAACCAAGCCATCATAACCTATTCTCTCTCATTTTATCACTTATTAGAGTCACTCCTAAATTTCTAGCGATAACTCCATTCTTGATCCTATCATTTTTAGTGTTTTTACTCATCAATTTGCATTTCCATTACTGCCACACTCATTTTTGAACATATTATATTAACAATGAGTGCAAAATAAGATGAAATGCTCAAATTTCTTATTAGATAAGAGTATATGTCAGAATTAAATTAGGTTGAAAATCAATAATAATTCTGCAGAATAGTTTAATAGTACACTATATGTTTGCCAGTAATTATTCTTAGGCTTGTGGATTGCATAAATGGTTTTCGCAAAGCAATTCCTAGTTTGGGGCTTATCTTAAGCTAAAAGCTTGGCTCAACCCTTAGGCTATCTAGGGTGACTTGTTTAGGATTACCTTGCTAAAGTTATACACGTTATGTTAATGTTAATGGAAAGATCTACAGTGTCCGAAATACATGATACCATTAAAGCTTTTCCAGTCGAAACCACCGTAAATTTTGTTGACCTGTTACTACTTTTATTTTAGTTGATTGCTTAAAAATTTTTCATGCATTGTCTTTCCGGCATCATAGTCGAATCCTTATTTTAAATCAAGGTTACTTGAAGCTCAACATCCATAGATTATTGCATCAAAAGGAAGACCTTTCAGATTTTTGTCCATTTATTAAATAAACGATAATCTAAACCAATTGCCCTTCAAGCCTATGTGCAAAATATTACATCTATATAATATTTTATATTATATATGAATATAAATTTTGTTTTATACATTAAATAAAACAAAAAATATACCATATTTGTAAATATGTATAAGATATGTATAAATTACAAATACATAAAATATGTCTGAGTTGGGCCTCAATAAAGAGCCTAGCCCAAGCCTGGACTTTACTACATCAAAGCAGGTCGCATATGAAGTTCAATGACCTACCCATGGGAACACCTTGCCTTATTTGTGTCCCATGTGTGTAGAACACACCCAACAACGATTTTGTAGCTTATTATAACTTATACACAACATGGCAAACAGAAGATCGGGCTGGATCATGGATCCCCATTGTGCTCTCTAATTAACTTATACCTTGATATTCCATGATTCCTTCTGCAAAATTGTACAATGTACCTTGTACAGTTATGACAACAATACATCTAAGGGGAATTACCTTGTTGTGGGCAGTGGGACCCACTCCCACATTACGACAATGTACCTTGGTTTGGCCGGTGGAGCCACAACTATACAGTAAGGGAGAATGACTCTTCGCCCATCTCAGAATTCTTAACCCCACTGTGCAGGTGCGATGAATTCTGATCGTGGATCGATGTTGAACTCACAGGCAAGATGCGGTTTATAGGGCCTATTAGCAGACTATGAGAGGATATAATTTCAGAATTCTGCATTAAGCTGCAGTATATCTCTATAGATATTCAATGACGTGATTCACAACATCTCAATTAAAACAATGATTCACATCAAAGCTAAAATCGTGAATCATAGCAAATTCCTTTTTGACTCTTGAGTCATGACCGGCTAATTTGAGTCCTACGTGGGTTCCCTTTTTTATGAAATACTCATTTCATACTCCTCTATGCATTCCCATTATTAATTTGGATCTTACCATTCACCAAGGAGACTTCTCACTTGTCTGGCCTCTCAAAGAAAAAAAAAGAGTTATTTCTATATAATATCACAACACATTTCCTCTCTCAACGCGTTCCACAACAAAATTGACTTATTTTTTATGAACAAATTAATCAGATTTCTATCCACACGTGATAACAAACAATCTTCTGATATCAGCAACTAAAATAAGCAAATTCATATTTTCATAATACTGGTTCCATAAGAAAGCATTACTGGGCATTTAGGAACTGGGCTGCTACACGTAGGGTTGTAATCGGATGCGATTCAGATTAAATTCAGCAAAATCCAAATTCGATCCAATTATTGAAAATTAACATCTGAATCCAATCTTCAATTCAATTGGATTTGAAGACTCAGATTCAAATTTCTATCCAAATGGTTTTGCCTCAAACATGGGTTTAATCCAACTCTGTTTTAATCTTTTAAAATACAAAAAGAAGTTAAAAATTTAATTACTTTTCAACTTTTATATATAATAAATTAATATAAATATAACATACTGAATTTATTATATATAAATTCATATATAATATAACATATAAAATATATTTTTATAATTTGAATATAATTATATAAAATTTATATATTAAAATAAATAAATATTATAATACAATCAGATTCAAATTTTAATAGGATCGAATGTAGATTCTAAAATCCGAATATGATTACATAAATACATCATCCAAGTCTGAGAAAATTGGATTGGATGTTGGATTAGGCCTCGAATTTTCGGGGCCTAACTATCTGTGATTGGTATTCATAAGACCAATTCCATACAAAAGAATTATCAAAAGCTTATTGTTCACAAGACTGCCTATATTTGATCTTCTAAAAACAATATTGAGTTTAAAATTTGACATAATCGAATTGAATTCAAAAATTCAAATATCATAACCAGTCAAATTTGGATATCCTATACATACCATTTAAAGAATCGAATCGATTTTAGATATGACTTGATTCATTTTGATAAATATCCAAATTTGACTAATTATTTAATTCTATATATAATATATGAAATATTTAAAAATTTTATATAATTTATATATAATACTTAAATTATATATTTATATACTTTATATAAACAAAAAATTTATTGTATATGTTTATTAATTACATAAAATAATTAATCGGTCAAATTGGAATCAAATTAAATATTTGAATATTTGTTCAAATTCGAATTTGAACATTGATTTTCAATATTTGTCAAGTATCAAATCAAATTTGAAATGGTCCCAACACCTCAACACTTCATTTGATAGAAATCTATTTATAAGGGTTGATGTGGAAATCTATTTAGAATATGGAATGAATGTTCTTGACTCGTTGACACTCCATTTGATGGATCACGGAATAGGATGGTCTTGACACATCAACATGCCATTTAAAAAATTGCAGAAATGGTCTTGACACCCATGAAATGTTTCATGAATGACAGAATTAGTCTTGAGACCTAGACACATTAAGCAAGATTGGCTCGACCAAAAATACGATTTAATGGATGAAGGAATTGGTCTTGAGACCTAAACATGCCATGTAGGGTAAGGCCAATCAAAACTATGATTTCACAATTTTTCTTCGTAAAGGCCGTTGTGATGGTTCCTACAGCCCCATGTCCATCTATGGAATAAGGTGTTCATCTAATCGTCAGAACTCCCATACAATTCAAATTATAAAATCACAATTTTGCTTGGAACGAATTGTATTATCCGTTGCGCATCTATAGGTAAAAAAAAAAGATGGCACCCATCCAGGTGCCTAAATTCCTACAACGGTCATTAATTGTTGAAATTGTAAAGTCATAGTTTTGGCTAGCATGATCCTATTTTACAATTTCATGTGCTGCAACAAACTACACATTTTGTTATACTGGTTTCCACAGTTGTAGGTAAGAGATGGTTTCCATCTAGCCAACATAACCTATATAATAGTTCTCAATGGTTGCAACTATAAAGTCACATTTGACATTATGGTCTGGTCAATAAAACATATGATTTAATAGTTTTAACTATGAAGGATTGTTATGGAGGTTCTAGTGGTCGAATGGTGACATCTTTTACATATACATGCGGAAACCCATGTAAAGGACGTCAGAGTATGTATCAACACGTAGACATACCAAATAGGCTCAAGGTGACCAAAGTTGTAATTTTTAAGTTTCAATTGTCAAGGATTATTATGGGTGTTATAGTTCGAAATGGGCACCATCTTTTTCCTACGAATGTGAAAACCAACATAAGACTTGGCACTGTTGGGATAGCTAAAATTGTGATTTCACAATTTCAATTGTTATGAACTCTATTGTAGTGTTTTGTCTTTTGGGTGAGCATCATCTTATACCTATAAATGGGAAAACCAATACATTGGATAACATAGTTGGTCCCTACATCTAAAACCAAAAAATAAAGTCTTGCTGGCTAGAATTGTAATTTCACAATTTCAACTATTAAGCACCATTATAGTGGTTTTGGCAATTGGATGAGCACCATTTTTTATGTGTGAATCTAGAAGCTTGTTTGACAAATGTCATAGTTGGTCATAATACCTACAACTACCAAATAAGTTTAGGTCAACCAAAATTAAGATTTTACAATTTTAACCGTAAAAAAAAACTATTGTGGGTCTTCAATGATTAGATGGGGACCTTTCTCAAACATGTGATTACGTAGATTCAATTGTTAAGGACTAATATGGGGGTTCTGGTCATTGGACTAGCAACATCTTTTACAAGTAGACATAGAAAATCATATAACAGATAACAAAATTTGTCTTAGCACCTAGACATGCCAAATAAGTTCAAACCAGCATCCACTATGATTCTTTAATTTCAACCATTGAGGACTATTACAGAGGTTGTGTTGGCCGGATGGGTATCGGCTTTGACTTTCTGATGTGGAAACCAACACAATAGATGTGTAGGTTCCAACACACGAAATTGTAAAATAAGGAGTTAAGACCGTTACGGGCACTTTGGCACCTAAATGGGCACCATCTTTTAGCTACATATGTGAAATTAGTACAATGGATAACACAATTTGTCTTGACATTTCTAATTGCCGAACAGGGGCAACCCTACCAAAATTATGATTTTGTAATTTGAACCATTAATGACTATTATGGGAGTTTTGACCATTAGATGAACACCTTCTACGGATGGATATGGAAACCTATTTAATAGATGACACAATTTTTTAGGCACCTAGAACTGTTAGATATGATCGGGTCAATAAAAAAATGTGATTTTACAACTTCAAAACCTATATCACAGATGATAGAATTGGTCCCAACACCTAAACATGCCAAAAGGGTTAGGTTGGCAAAGACTATAATTTTATAATTTTAATCATCCGCTATGTGGTGTGAGCAAAATAGGCCTTTAAAGTGCTTCATTGTGTCGCACATACACCTCTTTACTATTTTCAAGGAGTGTAAATTAGTTTATATTAAAATACTCAAAACAAAACTTGTAATTTTACAATGTAGGTCAAGTTTAAAAATGGTTTTAGTAAGAGAAAATTTGTTTTCTAAAACAAGTGTATAGGTGTAATTTTTCATGTAATTGACCAATCAACCCATTGAATTTAATCTCTTATGAGATTAAAATCCAACATGGGCAGTTTCCTTCTTAGGGCAACTATAAACACAACCTCCTAGACTGGGCTGCAATGGTGAGCAAGAGTAGGGGTGTCAATGAACTGGTTTTGGTTTGGACTCCGTCCATTTCAAAATCCATTTGGATGGAGTGGATGGACCAATAAGACATATTGATTTGGACAGATTGGATGGACCAATATGACATATTGGATTGGACCTGGTTTGTCCATAATGAATTTATGTTGGATTGAGCCAATATCTGGTCCATTGATAGAAAATAAGAACATATGTGTCAATGGACCGGGTTTGAGTTGAAATCAATCTAAATTAACCAGAATTAATTTGAACAGATTGGACAGTCTTTGGACCGATCCAAAATGGTCCAAAATATTCATTGGACTGGATTGGACCAGGTCCATTTGTAATGGACTGACATTGGACTGGACCGGATTGGACCAAATCCAGTCCAATTGACACCCCTAAGCCACACCCAAACCGGCATGAGTCTTTAACTCGGGGTTAGGCCCTAAGATGGGCTTGAACCTTTGCCATATGGTTCCCAACGGAACCAGCCGTTGGAGATCTCCACAAAGATGGTCCATCGAAGTTGTAATTCATGGGCCAACTGCGATTCAAATTGTTTGGAACAGAGCACCGAAATTCTATTTCGCCAAAACCATCTTCTACTGATAGCCGCAGCAAGTAGCTGGTACCCAGAACATCCGATTCGAATCGATCTTGTTCCAGGATAGGTTGTCTGGGTCCGCCTCGATGAAACCTCCGGCAGCATCCCCTATTTCTTTAAAGACTGATGGACACCAAGAGTGCAGGGGAACCACGAACTCTCGACTTTCACTACACCCTACAGAGCTCCATCTGGACAATTAAGGTTATGTGGGATCCGTTGAATAAGGTCTTACCAGAGTGTAGCGCTCCGACCGCTTCATTCTCTGAAGGAGAGGTTATGAGCATTTTGTTCATCTCCATTTGCCTTGCTTGCAACTTATCCGGCCTCCCCCACAAACAGGAGGCCCAGCTCTCCATTTCCTTCCGAGAGGGACTTCTACCTTGATCGAACTCTTACCCGCACTCTTCCTTCTTCTGTAACTCCTAGGGCCGCCATTACCCGCGCTCTATTTCACGAGTCTTTACGAGTGATTGTTCTTCTGTTCTTCTCACTTCCAAGCATGCTTGTTCCACCAAACTGCATTTAACAGACGAGGAGATGGAAAATAACACCAAGTATTATATGTTGTTTTATTGTATGCAATGATTTCATCCCAAGATCTTGTTGCTTATTTCTTATATGGTGTCGTAGGCAAAGATGAAATCCCAACTGTTATGGCGTAGGAGATTCAGTGATTGTAATAGAAATGATAGTTGCATTACGTTAAATGATAATCACCTTTTACAAATTTTACCTTTCAATTCGTTTCTACTAAGGGGAACTTCTGATATCGGGTCAGTGCTGGGGTAAGCACGGAGCTGCTGAACAAGTGTAGAGCCTGCCTAAGATGGGGTTGGGTCCACCCTGCGGTGCTGTTCTGGGAAACTAGGGAGGTTGGATATGGCACCAGAGGTATGACGCCTGGGATCGGGATTAGAATTCGGAATGCCAGGGATGGTGGCGGCGGGTGTCCGTTCGGCCTATGCCAATCGGTTAATCAGAATCAGAAGGGCGCTCCTTGTTTCCTCCATACCTCGTTCGGTTTTCTTGAACTGCTCTTTGAAAAGCGGGAGTGGAGCCTCAAACCCGTAGACCTTGTTCGACAAGATCTCAATGTCGACTTGGATGGGTGTTTCCATCTTAGGTTGACTCTCCGCTCTGGGTTGGCATTTTTTGGGTTGTCATCTTGCTCTTCCGGGATGGTAGAGAGATTGATCCTTCTCAAGGCCATCCCTCATGATCAAAGACCAAACCAGAGATTCTATTGTAGGAGTAAGATGTAAGGCTAAGTCGGAGAGTGGTCTTTTTGAAAGATGAAGGAGAGCCTCCAAGGGATGCGAAGGCCTTTTGGTATGAGACTCAGAGAAAATGAGAGAGTTGTGGGGATTCTAGGGTCTTGGTAGCTAAAATGTTCTAGGTTTGATGCCCTCTAATGTGAGGAAGACCCCCTATTTATGAAGAAGATCCCGAGATCCTAAGAGGTAGGCGATGAGGATCTTCACTCCGTATCGAAAAAGGGAATATATTATTCGCTGGCAATTATTGGGTGCACTACTGGGGCATCGCCACGTGTTTCATGAAGATATTCTCAAGGATCAGCTTTCCTTATCCTCAAGATCCCTCATTATTCACGTGTGCTACTACCCCCTTTGTACACCATGACTAATCCTACGTTGAAACGATGATGTCACCATCCAAAGGTCAATGTTCGTTGAGGCCTCGTGGTGATCTGTAAAGTATTTCATCATAATGGGTTTGCACGTATTTGGATACATACGGGCCTAACCATGGGCTCGACCCATTGTCCTCTCCAGACCCACTACCTAGAGCCGGTTTGTGAGTCATGGGTTTATCGTTATTTTGCTTAATGCGTTGCATGTTCATCACAGCCTAAGGTAACTATAGGTTACACATGAGTGCCTTTGTGGTATTACTCTCGACGAGGTGCTGCTAGCTGGGAGACAGGATATGCATGTAGAGTTGGTCGGCAGCCAGGTCATAAGTTGTTGATGGGGTCGAAGGAGGTCGGTCCTCACATCGAAGTCACTTCGGTTGGTGACGAGGTGCCACAGGTCGGCCCTAGACTAGGTGCTGCTAGCCGCCATAAGTTGTTGATGGGGTCTCCAGCCAGGTTTCCACCAGGTCGGCGGTGGAGGTAGATCACCAGGTGAGACTCCATCACTTTGGCTAAGGCAAGTCATCGCATAGGTAGTGTCTGAGTGTCATCCAGTTGTTTCGAGATGCCATGTGTCATATTGTCACTGGAGGGCCAAGTCTGCCCTCATTAGTATATTTCTCCAATAATGGAATATTATTTGGATACTAAACATCCATTGTGGATAGCTGATCAGAGAATGGTGGAAATGGAAAGGAAATAGAAAAGATGATGAGATGCTTTGCATTTTTTTGTCATTAGTGAGTCCATGTCTTGTTGGAGGCCCGGGGGGTGGCGGGTTTGGGGGACTGCTGTGACCATGATTGCAGCAGATATATGAGTCCTTAAAAACACAACCACCCTGTTCTACATTATCAGAAATATGCTATTGTAATTGGGTTATATTGTTGATATTTCACCTTGCAGATAAACCATACAAGGATAAATGAAGATTCTGGTCGAACTTAAGACTTCTCCATCAGTTGACCATAGAAGAGTTCCGTCTGGATGATCCAAGGGTTTCTTTCTAATGAATTAACATAAATCCTATAAACAGAATGATCTATAATTTATTCTTTAATGAGGACGCCCAATAATTGATGCTGGTGTTCCACGTTTCAACCCAACTGAAGTTGAAATAGAAACAAAGTAAAGAGATGATTTCCTCTATTTGTGACCGGATGTCTGGAACTCTTAATATTTTAAAATGTAATTCATTTTTTCTAAAGATAATTATCTTCCATGTAACAATTCTTTAAATAAACATGTTCAAGTTAAAATTCAGGGTAAAACAAATGAGAGAACAAAAGAAGGATATGAAATTAATGAAGGGGTGTCCAATTTGAATTCGAGACTCCTCAAAAGCAAAGTGTTGACTTTTCTTCTGGAAGATAGTTAATTAAAATAGCAATAAAAAACTGCAATGACAGTAAACAACCAATGTAAAACATCAGACCAAGCAAAACAGAAAGAACCACAACAATTAGACACAAAGAAACCAAAAACCTAATCTCTATATATAAACAGACAAGTCAAGCAACCAAACATCATTGCATAATACACCAAGTCACCAACTAGATATACATTTGCCTAACCATGTGATGCTGCCATATTAGCAACTTTATTTCTAACACAGCACACAAAGTGAAACCTAATATTCAATGTGTTACAAAGGTGATGATCATAAACCAAGTCGTAACTAATACTCACACTTTAAGGGTTGTTAAATGCCTCATCAATGTTTGAAGTCTCCAAAAACTGCTTTTTGATCTTATCAAGTTTTGCTGCAACTTCTTTCATGGTAAGCCTCTCTTCAGGCAATTCTCTTGAACAATCTAGACTTAATTCCATAATGGCAACAAAACTTTGTTGTCTCATAGGTGAATCATTATTTTCTTCTCTGCTAACAAGATTTTTGTCCATGACTTCCATAACTTCACTTGGGAGAGACATTTGTACCCATTTTCTTAGGCTTAATTCTCCAGCAAACATTTCATCTGTAGGCTTCTTTCCTGTAAATGTCTCCATCAACATGATCCCGTAGCTATAAACATCACAGCTTGTTGAAACTCTTCCTTCAGACCCATATTCTAGTTGATCCATATCCAAGAAATCATAACATGAAACAAGAGTACAAAGAAAAACTTAGAAACCATGGCATATGGCTTTACAATTGTAAAATTAAATAGTATTAAGTTGGTAATTACAGAAAGTGGATTTTGATCGAGAAATGTGTTCGGCCATTAAATGAGCCCTTATTGACCTTCTCACTTCACCAATCAACATTATGACCAAGTTCATCAAAATCCCTTTGTAAAGGGGCCAATGCTTGGTTTAATGATCCCATCCAAGGATTCATGGTATGGTTGATTGGGAAATAAGTAGTCTCAGAAGGAGATGAGTTGGAAAAACTTTATGATTATGGATGATTATTGGGAAATAGAATGCTGAGGAAGATAGCTGATGTATATATGTATACAGTAGATCAAGTAGGCCCTAGGGGTTCTAAAAGTGTTGGGGGAAGAGGTAGGAGAGGGAGAGATAATATGTAGCATTTGGTTAGAGACTTTTGGTTAAGAAGTTATGATGAAAAACTCTCAATGTCTTTGTGGCTCTTTTTAGGTTTCCTCTGGTTTTTAAAACATTGTTTTTTTCTTTTCTTTTTTTATATTGTTGGTATTGATCTTTTAAAGACCGGAAAAGATATGGTAGGGAAAGAGTTTTGTCCAATCAAAACCTGGTTTGTTGCTTTTCAGATATCATATCTTTTCAATATCATAGTCGAACCCAACCAAATAATGAATATAAAAAATGATGATGATTTACAAGATTAGCTATGCATTTATAATAACAATTAATGTAGCAATGGTAGATTTTGTATATATGGAAGAACTCATACCAGGTGCAATGTACCCTATGCTGCCCAGGGTCTTGGTTTGTGCTACAGATTTATTTGCACTTAATACCTTTGCAATGCCAAAGTCACCCACATGAGCTATCATGTCTTCATCGAGGAGGACATTACTGGGCTTCAGATCACAATGAACCACGGGCTCTGATTGGTTTTGGTGTAGATACTCCAGTGCTAAGGCAACGTCGATCATGATGTTTATTCTCTGAAGGAGATTCAAGAAATAGATATGGCTATATAGCCATCTTTCAAGGCTCCCCTGTGGCATATATTGCATTATCAAAGCTCTAAAATCAAGATTGGAGCAACTGCTGATTATTTTGACTAGGTTTCTATGACGAACATTACGTAACACCTGACATTCTGCATCAAAACTCTTAATTGCCCCTTCATGTTGCAGATCCAAAACTTTCACAGCAACAATGATTCCATCAGACAATGTAGCTTTGTATACTGAACTGAAACTCCCTGTTCCAAGTAGGTTTTCATGATGGAAGTTGTTTGTTGCTTGAAGTAGCTCATAGTAGGAAACCATTCTATGCTCTATTGCATGCAATGAATCGACACTTTGGGGAATATTCTTCTTCTCCATTCGACGTTTTAGTAGCAGAAACAAGAGAGCAAAGATGACTGCAGAGGAAACAATGGTGAGAAGAACAAATTTAAGCAGATGCAATTTTGTCTTTCCCTTTGCAGAATATATGGTACAGGTTGGGACTCCAAATTTTGATGAGCCACAAAGTGCTTTATTTTCCAGGAATGATTCTGCCGTGAAGTTTGCAAAGGGCCCTTCACTTGGAATTTCTCCTTCAAGCCTATTATGTGATAGATTCAAAAATCTGAGAAACAGAAGTTTCACCATCGGCTTGGGAATGTTGCCTGATAGATCATTAAAAGAAAGATCCAGATTTTCCAAACTCAACAACTTGCCCAATGCTTCTGGAATAGGGCCTTGGAATGAATTTCGTGACAAGCTCAAATAATTTAGCGTTTGGAGGTCACCAATGGTACCTGGAATGCTACCAAATAACTGATTCCCGGATATATCTAATTGCACTAAAGTCTTCAAGTTTCCCACCGCTGTAGGTAGGCTCTCATGCAAAGAATTATTTGACAAGATCAAATATAAGAGATTTGGAATAGTCCATAGACTTAAAGGTATCGGAGATGTTAACATATTGGATGACATGAAGAGCTGTTGTAGCTGACGGAGATTCCCTAAGCATTTTGGTATTTGTCCAAACAACTTATTTTTGGAAACACTCAGTTCTCCTAATTGTGTCAAATTACAGATCTCGTTTGGTATGGATCCTTGCAGATTGTTTGCGTCGAGGTATAACCTCTGAAGCTTTTTTAACCCTTGTATTGTTGACGGGATGGTCCCACCAATGTTGTTTCCAGGAAAATGTAGAGTGATTAAATTGCTCAAGTTCCCAATCCCTGCGGGAATACTTCCCCTAATTTGGCACTCATCTCCCGCAAATATGTTAAGAGAAGCTGATAAATTCCCAACCGAATCTGGAAGGATACCATTCAACCAATTGAACCCTATGTTCAAAAATTCTAAGGACCTACAATTTGTTAGTGTGGTGAGAAAAACGAGTTCCGGAGTGTCTGGTTGACTAGTTAGTTGGTTACGCACCAAGTTGAGAATTCGGAGTTGTTGTAGATTCCCCAACGATGTGGGCACTGGTCCATTAAAGGAGTTCCAACCCAGATCCAAAAGTGTTAATTGGGAAGCATTGGAGATTGAAGCAGGTATTGGCCCAGTGAGGCTGTTATTACTAAGGCCCAATTCTTCAAGTTGATGAAGCACATGTCCCATGTTTGAAGGAAGATGCCCAGATAGACGGTTAGCATTTAGGGCAAGCAATTCAAGAGTTGAAATGTTTAAAATCTCTTCTGGTATTGAGCCTGTGAGATTATTCCCTTCAAAGTTCAAGAATTGGAGATTTTGTAGATGACCAAGTTCTCGTGGAATTTCCCCAATTATGTAGTTTTCACCCAAGTCAATCGTCATCAAATTTGAAAGGTTACCTATAGACGAAGGAATAGTACCTGTCAACAAATTTCTGAAGACAGCTAGGCGCCTTAGGTTTGACAGGTTCCCAATTTCTCCTGGCAGGCTGCCAGTGAACTTGTTGGCATACAGTGCTAGATCTTCAAGCCTTCCACACTGCCTTAAACTAGATGGAATCTGGCCGCTGAATTGATTCATACTAAGATAAAGACCTCTAAGGTTCGGAAGGCCATACCCAATATTCATCGGAAGACTACCAGAGATGCTGTTGTTTGTGAGAACCAAATACTGCAGAGTAGAGATGTTCAATATGGTAGAAGGAATAGTACCTGTTAGCTGGTTATGATTCACAAATAATTCCTGCAAGTTATGAAGACCTCCAATCTCCCTCGGAATACTTCCTTGTAAATTATTTGTCTGAAATGCAAGCACCTGTAGCGAGGATAAATTGCCGATGGAAGGTGGGATGGTGCCATTGAGACTACAATTTGTGACAGCTAATAAACGGAGATTACTCAACATTCCAATCTCTCTTGGGATACCACCAGTTAACTGGTTGACTGAGAGTGAAATTTCTTCAAGCTTCCGGCAGTTTGATAAGCTGGGTGGAATCATTCCATCCAACTGATTCCATGACAAGTCGATTCGTCTCAGTCGAGCCAACTTGCCAAGTGCATATGGCAAGTGTCCATGGAAACTATTGTTTCTGAGGTCAAGTTCTGCGAGGAAGGAGAGGTTGCAGAGACGTGGCTCAATGACACCTCCGATGCCCATGTTGGCAAGTTTTAAGGCGGTGACTCTTTGTCTGCGGTGGCTGCAAGAAACACCTATCCAATCACAGAAGGAGGAGTTGGTAGTCCAATTATCAGCCAAGAGGTTGTGTGGATCAAACATCAAGGTCCGGGCTTTGAAGGCTAGCAGAGCGGATTGATCAGTAAGGTTGGAGGAATAAGCTGAGGCGAGCCATGGCATGCATAAGCATAACATGGTAACAATAGGGATGAGAAAAATCTTCCCCATGATCATAATTCATAACCAGGCAGTTATGGCTCTAAGAGTTTGGAAATTTGAGCTGCAGCAAACCAGCAAGTGTGTATAAATTACAAGCAAGGAAGCAGGAGTAAAACTTTTGGTTTTGTAATCCCTTCTACATGTCTTGATTTATTTTTACCTTGTAGTAAACGGATGAGTCCACTCCCAAGTGAATTGTTTCTTTTTTGAGTAACATATATACATCTCTCAAGATTGGATTGAAATCAGAATAAGTGAATGAAGAAACCAACCATCTGCTCCACTTTTTGTATTAAGACAGACCCAAATACATAAAACGAAAATTCCCAAAACAAAGAATCACTAAAACACCTAAGAGCATGGTTTTCGAACTGTCTTTGACCCAATTGTCGGATCGTTTAGCCCGGGAATTGTCTAGCCAACTGGTTCCGTTTTTCTCGAAATCTGGTCCTTGGCAAAAAACCATTGAATCGGTCAATAACCTATTGACCCGGGTGTTCAAATCCCCAATCCGTTCAACGATTTTGGCAGTTTTTTATTTTTTTAATTTTTATTGTAAGAATGGACCATCTGTTTGAACTGAATGATCGAACCATCAACCTAGAAACCGATGACCAGAATAGTTCTAATTTCAGATCGTTTTTTAAAATATTGACTAAGAGTAAATAATTAAACAAAAATGAATCAAAATTTTCATATATATATATATATATATATATATATATTAATTAGACATTATTAGACCACACCATATTGATAAGGCCTTGACAAGTAAGCAGCGACAAAGAGTTTTGGAAGGACAAAGGAAAAGGGACGGGGAAAGACATAAAAACCTGACTATTACGAGTGGCAACTAATTGAAAGAAAAAAATTATAAACAGACGAAGACTTTGACCTAGACTTGCAAAGTCTTTACAACCTGTGAGCGGAACCTATACGGCAAGAAAAAGAGGTTGACCGAGCTTGAAACAAGTTGGCCCTAGAGTAATCAAACCCTTTCGACATTGGACTAATGAGTCATAAGGAAACGAGGGTTGGAGATTAATTCAGTCCACTTCCTGTAGATATGTCTGAAGTTGTTATGAAGAAATTTTGCTAGAACTCTAGTCAGTAACTCTTCATAGATGATGTCATCGCTTAAATATGGGATGTCCATCTTCAGATTTTATTATGTTAATTGCTACACTTTCCCATGTTCATTTGGCTTGAAAAAAGAAATTGATTAAATTGAACTGACAACAAACAAGTGTTGAAGAATAAAACAATTTTTAACAATAATAGAAAGGAAAAAGACAACAGATGCTGGTACTCAATGGGCATATCATAGATGAGGCTAATAAGAGTGAAGTTAGTGACCAGTTCAAAGACTAATTAAAGTAAACTACTTTGTATGCAAGAAAACATGTAAAAAAGGCAATGAATCCGTTTTTGTGTTGGTAATATTCATGGGAAATTTAAGAAGGCTATGTGTGAAGAACAACCAGATGAATGGATGTGCCCTTATTTTGTAAGGAGTAATAACTAACTAATTTGGTCAAAAACTATGTACTAAAATGTCATGGTTGATTTTTGAAAGATATATTAGGAAATGACAAGGATCCCAACTCACAAATGTTGCAACTAACAATTGAACCATTGCAGTTAGTAGGGTAAGGTACAACAAAATTGCAAATTTTCTTAAACTTCAAAAGGAAACCTAGTTCCTACACAAGAAGGGAGTTGAGGATTTGTAAAGTTTAGTGATACATGTTTATTCTCATATTTACTCAATCTAGTAAATGCGCACGTAGCCGTAGAATTTTTAAATCATAATTATTATTATTATTTTTATTATTATTATAAAATTTTTATTGTAATTTTGTCATAAATAAAAATGATTTTTATTTAATATAATGAATATATAACATTAGAAATGTTCAAATATATTTCACAAATTTTGTACCTTTTCATTTTTTGCATTATATCATTTTCTAAATAGTTATTATTCAATTATTACATCATGAGTTTTCCTTAAAAAGTTGAATCATTGGCTCACCATCTAGATAGGAAAATAGCTTTACTTTTGGATCAGTATTAAATTATATATTTTATCTACATTATATAAATAATTTTATTTATCGTACTAAATTTCTTTACTTAACCCATAACTTGCAAATCGTAGTCACAAAAGTAGTATTTTTTCACTTCTATGAAAGACAATAACTTCACCGTTCCTCACAATGATGATAACATTATACAAAATCCGTCGTACCTCCCAAGGCATTTTGATATTGTATTCTTTAACCCAATGTCCTACACCAAAATCCTTTAAAACCCACTCATCTATATGTCCTTAGAGATCTCCATCAAGAAATGACAGAAACCCTCTCTCTATTAGCTACACCTGTATGTACTAATGTCGATGAGGGAATTTCATTACACAGAATTTTTCTTCCATATGATCCATAGAAATAATATATTAGGTCAAATTAACATTCCACGGTATAACTCCTCTCTCAATAGCTCTTTCTCCCCTAAAGAATTTATCAATTTGTATATCTATAATTAAGTTGACTAGTTGCCATGAATCAACATAACCACCGCCACCACCACAAGTTAATATCTCACATTGGAAAGTAAAACTTCTGTAATCTTGAATAAAGTGTACTACCTTATACTCATGTGTACAACAAACATACACCAAGTTGAACTAACGACTGGTAAGTGTAGTATTGAATGGAAGAATTCTTATCCATTTACTTGTAGTAGGATTAACTACATAAAGATTGTGAAGTCTCAATCCATTTTGTAATAGCTGCAAACCATTAGAGGAGCTTCTAAGGTTGGGCATCTCACATGAACTCATAGATCTAAATTTGATGAATTAAACTATCATTTTGCCTGCTCTAATCTCCATTAAGCGCATTGCAATCTAACCGAGCTTGAAACATGTTGGCCCTAGAGTAATCAAACCCTGTTTAGCGTTGGAGCAATGAGCTTTAATGAAATGAGCATTGGAGATGAATTCAGTCTAATTCCTACGAACAAGTTTGAAGTTGTTATGAAAAAAATCTGTTGGAACTCAATTCAGTATCTCTTCAAAGACGATATCATCACTTAAATATGGGATGCCCATCTTCAAATTTTCTTATATTAATTAACGCACTTCCCCATGTTCGTTTGGCTTGAAAAAAGAAATTGATGAATTGAATTAAAAACAGATAAGCATTGAAGAATGAAAGAATTTTTAACATTTATAGAAAAGAAGAAGACAACGGATGTGGGTACTTAATGGACAGATCAAAGATGAGACTAATAAATTAATAATCATTTCAAATCCCAGTCCAATTAGGAATGTAGTTGATAGAGAGTGAAGTCAGTGACCAGATCGAAGACTAATTAAACTAAACTACTTGGCATGTAAGAAAACGCATAAAAAAGACAATGAATTTGTTTTTTGTTGGTAATATTCATGGGAAATTTAAGAAGGTTGTTTGTGAAGAACAAGTAGATAGATGGTGTCTTTATTTTGGAGGGAGTAATAACTAACAAATTTGGTCGCAAGTTATGAACTGTGATAGTTGATTTTTTGAAAGATATATTAGGAAAGGACAACAATCCCAACTCTTAAACATTGCAACTAGCAATTGAACAATCACAATTAGTAGAGTAAGGTGCAAGAAAATTGCGAATTTTCTTAAATTTCAAAAGGTAACTCAAGCCCAACCCAAGAAGGGAGTTGAGAATTTGTAAAGTTTAATGATACATGTGTATTCTCATATTTATTCGCTTTAATAAATGTGCACATAGCCGTGGAAATTTTAAATGATAATAATAATAATAATAATAATAATAATAATAATAATAATAATAATAATAATAATAATAATAATAATAAAAATAATAATAATAATAATAATAATACTAGTAGTAATAATAGTAATAGTGATACATGTGTATTCTCATATTATTATTATTATTACTATTAGAATAAAATTTTTTATTTTATTTTTGTCATAAATAAAAATGATTTTTATTTATTATAATGAATATATAACATTAGAAATGTTCAAATATGTTTTTGTACCTTTTTCATTTTGTGCTCTATAATTATCTAAATATTTATTATTCATTTATTACATCATGAGTTTCTTTAAAAAGTCGAATCATTGGCCCACCATCTAGACAAGAAAACAACTTTGCTTTTGGATCGATATTAAATTATATATTCCATCTAGATTATATAAATAATTTTACTTATCACACTAAATTTTTTATTGGAATAATTATTATATAATCTTTATATATTATTTTAATTACTTGTATATTTTTACTTTTAAAGATGTAATATTTAAATATCATATTATTGGTTAACTCATTTTACTCAAACCACTAACCCACCACTCAAAAAGGAAAATAGTTTGATTTCTATGTTGATTTTAAATTTTGTATTAAATTTCCATTATTGATAAAATTATGTTTTATATAAAATAATTATTTTGTTCAATATAATGAATGTATAATAGTAGAGATGTACCCAATATTATACTTTTTTGTAAATATATAACATTAGATATATGCCCAGTTTTTTTTTTCTTATTTTTGTGATTCTTTGTATTTTATATTTTTTAAAATTTTATTATTTGACTATGACATCATTTCATTTCTATGTTGATTTTTAATTATATATTCCATTTCCATCATTAATAATAATGTTTTTTTATATTCATACTTATTATTGTTTAATATATTGAATATATGATATTAAAATTTTTTCCATTTTTTAAATTTCTATATTGTTTGCATATTATCTGTTTTTTTTGAAGTTGTTATTTAATTGTGGCAACACAGGTTGGCCCATTATTTGACCCAAAATGGTTTAATTTCTTACAACCGCCTAGATGGAAACACTATTTCTTTTCAAGTAGGTTTTAATAATATAAGTTTTTTTATTGGGATTATTAATTTATTATGTATGGATTTAATTAGTGGTATTTAATAATGATAAGAAATAAAAATGACTTCAATATACGATTCAATGAAGGTGAATGAGAGTTAATACCTTAAATTATTGGATTTTATGAGAGGAAATTGAATGCACTCATTAATAGTATATATTCAAATTACATGTTACTCACTCACAGTAATGAGGGATCATATTTCAAAGTTAGAGTATTTGGTCAAGAAAAATTCTAGAAATTTTAGAAGTTATTAGTACTTTTATAGATATAGATATAGGTATTGTGGTTGTCATGCTAAGTTACTATGGTGGTACAAATCAGTTTGGACAGACTCAAGGGCAAGTTCGTTGCCTTCTTCATGTTAGATCTTAATGTCCATGTTGAAGAGTTTTCAGCCCTAGCAAAGGTTGATCACAAAATTAAGGGAAAAGAAAGCTGCAAAGTAGTTTGGCTACCAATCATGGATCAGCCCACAAAATCTCTAGAACAAAGTGTTGTTCAAGTAGCTGCTCATATGTAAGGGTGGCGAGTTTTGACCCAACCCATTTGACCCACGCAACTCACTTGAAAACCACCCATACCCACCCATATATCTTGTGGGTCAATATGGGTTGAGCAATCCTTTTGGGTCAGGAGAAAAGGGTTGGTTTAGGGTGGTCATGGGTATCCATAGGGTCGTGAATCAATGATGTTTAGGGTTTGAAAGTTGAATAACTCTCTGCCTTTGCATCAACTCTCTTCCTTTCTCTCTCTCATCTACATAGGTAGCTCAATTCGGGGGTTCAGATCATTGGCATGTTGAATCTCTCTCTCTCTCTCTCTCTCTCTCTCTCTCTCTAATCTATACAAATTGAAGTAGAACACAAAATGGTCAAAAGGAATGAGGGTCATTGGAGGCTCATATTTCAGAAACTCAGATAGTTGAAGGGAGTGGTCAAAATCATTTCTTATAATTTTTATAATTTTTCTTTTTCTTCAATTTTTGATTTTTAGCTAAAACATGTAATTTTCTTAACTTTTACCATTTTATGAATTATATATATACCGAATGTTTTTTAATAATGGCTTTTTGGAGCTAAAATGGTCACTGTCTATTTCTATGGAGGTCATGATCGTGATTGGATAAGATCATAAGAAAATTTGTTGAGGGTTTGGCGTTAGCTAGTTAGAAAAAAGGCCATTTTTGGAGCTAAAATGGTCACTGTCTATTTCTCTCTTGAGTAAATTATTTAAGATAACCTTATAAATACTTAATGGTTGTTTGGGGTGTGTTTTGTTGGCTTTTGGGTCTAAGATTGTTATAGGTTTTGGATTAGTTACTATCTTGTGGTTGTTTTATTTTGTTGTCTATGGCCTTTGAGGGAGTGTGATCGGGTTGGGAGTGGTGTTTTGGAAGTTGCCAGGCATACTTCTTATTGTATACTTAACCTTTTTTTGAAGAGTAAAAGTAAAAAATTTACTAAAGAGGGAAAACAATGGGGGGGGGGGTTGAGGAAGTAGCACAAACACCAAGACAGATCCCACGATGATGGCATCATCGGTTCTGATGCCAGGAGATGTTCTCAATATACGGTGGGGATGTGTTGTGGGACGTTGTCGGGCAGAGATTATGTGAACTCCTCCTTGCATTGTTCTGTGTTTTGGGTTGATGAATACACATTGTGAGAGAGAGAGATTTGCTGGTAGAAATGTTATGAAAATGTTTTGAATTGATTAATACAAATGGCTATTTTTGCAAAAATATCAAATTTAATGTTTCTCACACGCATGCATTTTGGTTATCTGAAATGGAACTCATGACTCATATACATTATATACAAGGTATAATGAGTTTATATATAAAAAATATTAAAAATTGCAATTTAAAGCAAAAAAGGGTTTCTTCACAAAAATAGAGGGGTAATGGTGCCTTGGAACATATAGATCTTGAAAATTTACCCAAAATAAAAAAACACCTCAATCGGACATTGGAGTGCAAAGTTATGGCCTCCAAAAGTTTGCATGCATTGAGCCTATAACCTAGTGACTAGGTCAAATGGGTCAATAGTTGAACCAGTCAAGTTGGAGTTAGATGGTTTTTGATCGATTAATAGGTTTTAATACAACTAGACCTCGAAATCCTGGCTGAGTGATAGTCCAAATGGTTCAACTGGTTAGGTCATTGGTGGTTTGAAAACATTGCTTACTTGATTAGATTCAATTCCACCTTGTCCTAAACTGATTCAAACCCGACCCAAGCCATATATTAAATTATATACAATGTAATATATTATACATATATATTAATTAAGTATATATTATACTTCTATATATATATGTATATATACAAATGTATCAAATGCATATAATATTAAATAAATTAATATTATATGTAATATTTTCAATAGGTTTCTTATAATTAAGTCCATTAGGTCAGACGAATTGTCTCGAGAACTAATCAGTTTGGGTCTTGGTCTAGAATTACAAACCCTATCAGGTTTGGTTTGGTTTGGTTATGGGTCCTTAAAAATTATGGTCAGGTTGGTTCCAGTTCTACTTGGACCCAACCCAAATCCAATCCATTGATGCCCTAATTGTAGGGCTATCAATTGGTCGGGCCTGATCAATAGACCCGAACTGATTGGGCCATTTTTGGTTCCAGTTCCTGGAACCGATGAGTTGGTTCCAGGTCTTGATATAGGGTCTCGATTACTATCATTTCAAAACCGGTTCCACCTTGTACTAAACTAATTCAGTCCCGATTAAATAATGTATATATATTGTTTAATATATTATACATTGTATATAATGTATAATAAATGAAATTATATATATACACGATACGTATAATTTATAATGTATAATATATAAAATCTTTAATATATATTAAACATATATATTTATTTTTTATTTATTATAACATGGTTTGTCGAGTCAGACTCAATTTTCTTGAGAACTGAATGGTTTGGTTTCGGGTCCCAAACTTACAAACCCTATGGGTCCGAGTCCTCCACATTTCATGTTGGATTGTTCTGGTTCTAGTTAGTTTTCGACCCAAACTCAACCCGTTGATAGCCCTTCCTAATTGGCTTGATTTCTCGAACTATCTAAACCATCACACAACCATGATTTCGGGTCTGATTCTCTCAAAATCCGATAATTAATAAAAAATTATTTGACCTGGATGGTTGAACCATTGACACATTCAACCCAATGATTGGTTTGTGGGTTGCACACTAAGTGTATGCAAACTTCCAATGGGTCATTGGCTCCTTCACACAATATTTTTGCAAAAAACAAAATCTTTTTTGGCCTTAAATAATAATTTTTTATTTTATAAGAAAATTAAAATTAATAGATCTTATGTTTTCAATATATGTTATAAAAATAAAATTAAAATGTTGTGGATCAGGTTGGGTCAAAATTAGGTTGAACCCTATTGAGTTGGGTCAAGGTCAAAAAATGTATCTTATAATAAGTTGGCTCAGGTTTGGTTTATGTAGGAACATTAAAGAGAGTCAGGTTAGGCAAGGGTTGTCAATGGGATAGATGTGCCCAACAAACTCAAACCATCCAAACAGATTCTGGTTCCATGATTTTATCAAGATTAATAATTAAGATAGTTTTGGTTCTTTCTTGTTCCGAATGGTTTCACATTTTATGCTATAAATGGTAGATTTTATGGATAATAAATGAGATAATATTAGTTAAAAAGATTCGTTTATTAATACACAAATAATTTAGTATATTTTATAATTATTATTAAGCTTATATTATCAAATTTTAAAGTTTAAATTATTATTTAAATAAACAAATATAGTTTTTAGTATATTTGGATCTATCAAGTTCAAACCAATAGACCCAACTATCAATTGGAATGGTTATGGGTCTATAATTTTGGCCCGATTAACAATCCGTTTGAGGTTGCTTCTACCTAGACCAAACTTGTTGGCAGCCCTAGGCTAGGCTAGTTTGGGGCAAAGACATGCTAAACCTAACCTATTATTGACATCCCTAGCTTTAAGCAATCCTTCAAGATTAATTAATTACTTAACTGAATATGATTAGTCTAGTTAATTAATTGATAGTTACTAATAAAATAAAAATATATATAATGTAATTTGTTATATATATATAATATATATATATATATATATATATATATATATACACACAATTGCTTACGCAATAAAAATAATATAATAAAATTCAAAATAAAATTATATATATTAATATATTATATAATTATTATATATTATATACACAATACATAAATATATATGGGTCGGGCCGCAAGATGTGGCTGGCACGACCCGCTCAATCGTTTCATGTTGTGGTGAGGTGAGGGAAAAATGGCATGATTTACACCTCTAGGTAGAGATATAATTTCTTGCGACATTTGTAAAATAAATGTTGTCAAAGATTCATTTTTAGCATCATCTTGCAACGATCTAAGCTAAAAACGAATCACAACAAGTTGCACTTCTCATTGGCTAGGCGCTATGGTCCAAATACCGAGACGGAGACGATCAAGCGTGGACACTGGGATGGAAAAGGATTGTATACTATAGATGTCTCGGTCAACCTCTTTTCTTGCCGTATAGGTTCCGCTCACAGGTTGTAAAGACTTTGCAAGTCTAGGTCAAAGTCTTCATCTTTTTATAATTTTTTTTCTTTCAATTAGTTGCCACTCGTAATAGTCAGGTTTTTGTGTCTTTGTCCTTCCAAAACTCTTTATCGCTACTTACTTGTCAAGGCCTGGTTTGGTCTAATTAATTAATATGCATGATTAATACATCTTTATATTAAATATATATATATATATGGAAAAATTTAATTCATTTTTATTTAGTTATTTACTCTTAGCCAACATTTTAAAAAACGATATGAAATTGAAACTGTTCTGGCCATCGGTTTCTAAGTTTATGGTTCAATCATTCAGTTCAAACAGATAGTCTATTCTGACAATAAAAGTTTAAAAAAATAAAAAATTGCCAAAATTGTTGAATGGATTGGGGATTTGACCACCCGGGTCAATAGGTTGTTGACTGATTCAATGATTTTTGACCAAGAACCAGGTTTCAAGAAAAACGGAACCATACCTATACAATTCCCGGGCTAAACGATCCGACAATTGGCCCAAAGACAGTTCGAAAACCATGCTCTTAGGTGTTTTAGTGATTCTTTGTTTTGGGAATTTTCGTTTTATGTATTTGGGTCTGTCTTAATACAAAAAGTGGAGTAGATGATTGGTTTCTTCATAAACTTATTCTGATTTCAATCCAATCTTGAGAGATGTATATATGTTACTCAAAAAAGAAAACAATTCACTTGGGAGTGGACTCATCCGTTTACTACAAGGTAAAAATAAATCAAGACGTGTAGAAGGGATTACAAAACCAAAAGTTTTACTCCTGCTTCCTTCTTCCTTGCTTGTAATTTATACACACTTGCTGGCTTGCTGCAGCTCAAATTTCCAATCTCTTAGAGCCATAACTGCCTGGTTATGAATTATGATCATGGGGAAGATTTTTCTCATCCCTATTGTTACCATATTATGCTTATGCATGCCATGGCTAGCCTCAGCTTATTCCTCCAACCTTGCTGATCAATCCGCTCTGCTAGCCTTCAAAGTCCGGACCTTGATGTTTGATCCACACAACCTCTTGGCTGATAACTGGACTACCAACTCCTCCTTCTGTGATTGGATAGGTGTTTCTTGCAGCCACCGCAGACAAAAGAGTCACCGCCTTAACACTTGCCAACATGGGCATCGGAGGGGTCATAGAGCCACTTCTCTGCAACCTCTCCTTCCTCGCAGAACTTGACCTCAGAAACAATAGTTTCCATGGACACTTGCCATCTGTTAAGCATGTTACATTATTCACCCATAACATATGGTGCCTAATTGGCCATAGGAACCATCATAACGGCCCTTACGAAGAAAATTTGTGAAATCATAGTTTTGATTGGCCTTACCCTACATAGCATGTTTATGTCTCATGACCAATTCCATCATCCATTAAATCGTATTTTTGGTCGAGCCAACCTTGCCTAATGTGTCTAGGTCTCAGGACTAATTCTGTCATTCATGAAACATTTCATGGCCTATCAAGGTGTCAAGACCATTTTTGCCATTTTTTAAATGGCATGTTGATGTGTCAAGACCATCCTATTCCGTGATCCATCAAATGGAGTGTCAAGGAGTCAAGAACATTTCTTCCATATTCTAAATAGATTTCCACATCAACCCTTATAAATAGATTTCTATCAAATGAAGTGTCAGGTGTTGGGACCATTTCGAATTCGATTTGATATTTGACAAATACTGAAAATCAATGTTCAAATTCAAATTTGATTAAATATTCAAATATTTAATTTGATTCCAATTTGACCGATTAATTATTTTATGTAATTAATAAACATATACAATAAATTTTTTGTTTATATAAAGTATATAAATATATAATTTAAGTATTATATATAAATTATATAAAATTTTTAGATATTTCATATATTATATATAAGAATTAAATAATTAGTCGAATTTGGATATTTATCAAAATGAATCAAGTCATATCTAGAATCGATTCGATTACTTAAATGGTATGTATAGGATATCCAAATTTGACTGGTTGTGATATTTGAATTTTTTAATTCAATTCGATTATATCAAATCTTAAACTCAAAATTGTTTTTAGAAGATCAAATATAAGCAGTGTTGTGAACAACAAGCTTTTGATAATTCTTTTGTACGGAATTGGTCTTATGAATACCGATCACACATAGTTAGGCCTATCAATGATACCCGAAAATTCGAGGCCTAATCCAATATCCAATCCAATTATCTCAGATTTGGATGATGTATTTATGTAATCATATTCGGATTTTAGAATCTACATTCGATCCTATTAAAATTTGAATCCGATTATATTATAATATTTATTGATTTTTAATATATAAATTTTATATAATTATGTTCAAATTATAAAATATATTTTATATATTATATTATATATGAATTTATGTATAATAAATTCAGTATGTTATATTTATATTAATTTATTATATATAAAAGTTGAAAAGTAATTAAATTTTTAATTTCTTTTTGTATTTTAAAAGATTAAAGCAGAGTTGGATTAAACCCATGTTTGAGGCAAAACCATTTGGATAGAAATTTGAATCCGAAGTCTTCAAATCCAATTGAATTGAGGATTGGATTCAGATGTTAATTTTCAATAATTGGATCGGATTCCAATTTTGCTGAATTTGATCTGAATCGCATCCGATTACAACCCTACGTGTAGAAGCCCAGTTCCTAAATGCCCAGTAATGCTTTCTTATGGAACCAGTATCATGAAAATATGAATTTGCTTATTTTAGTTGCTGATATCAAAAGATTGTCTGTTATCACGTGTGGATAGAAATTTGATTAATTTGTTCATAAAAAATAAGTCAATTTTATTGTGGAACACGTTGAGAGAAGTCTCCTTGGTGAATGGTAAGATCCAAATTAATAATGGGAATGCATAAAGGAGTATGAAAAGGGTATTTCGGCAGAAAGGGAACGCACATAGGACCCAAATTAGCCGGTCATGAAAGGAATTTGCTATGATTCACGATTTTAGCTCTGATGTGAATCATGTGGTACCAAAATTGATGTGAATCATGGCTTTAATTGCGATGTTGTGAATCACGTCATTGAATCCATAGAGATACACTGCAGCCCAAAATTCTGAAATTATATCCCCTCATTGAATCTATAGTGGGGTTAAGAATTCTTGGGTGGGCTGAAGAGTCAATTCTCCCTTAATGTATTGTTGTGGCCCCACCGGCCAAACCAAGGTACATTGCCGTAATGTGAGAGTGGGTCCCACCGCCCACAACAAGGTCATTCCCCCCTTAGATGTATTGTTGTCATAACTGTACAATGTAATAATTGTACAAGGCAGAAGGAAACATGGAATCATCAAGGTACATTGGCTCAAACTCGTCATGTGGGAGTGGGCTCGGTTCAAAGGGCTACAAAACAAAACGCCTACTGTTGATTACGTATTGCAGATGGAGTCATGATCATGTTTGTTGCTTGTATCCTATTTATTTATTTATTTATGAGAACACACTTAAGAAGTACAGCAGCTCAAATTTCCAAACTAGCTATGATCATGGGAAAGCCTTTTCTCATCTCGGTTGTTACGATTCTACTATGCTTGTGCTTATCAATTATTCCATTGCCGTGGCTCGTTACAGCTTATTACTCAAACCTCACTGATCAATCCACTCTCCTTGCCTTCAAAGCCCGGATCTTGCTCTATGATCCTCACAACATCTTGGCTTACAATTGGACCACTAATTCCTCCTTTTGCAACTGGATGGGCGTCTCTTGCAGCCACCGTCGACAAAGAGTCACCGCCTTAAAACTTGCCAACATGGGCATCGGAGGCACCATTGAGCCACGACTCTGCAACCTCTCCTTGCACAACTTGACCTTAGCAACAACAGTTTCCAAGGACACTTGCTCAATGGAATTGGCCAGTTGGCTCGACTGAGACGAATCGACTTGTCATGGAATCAGTTGGATGGAATGATTCCACCCAACTTATCAAACTGCCGGAAGCTTGAAGAAATTTCACTCTCAGTCAACCAATTAACTGGTGGTGTGCCAAGAGAGATTGGAATGTTGCCTAATCTTCGTATCTTAGCTACTACAAATAATGGTCTGAATGGCACTATCCCAGCTTCCATGGGCAATTTATCTTCGCTACAAGTGCTTGCATTTCGCACCAACAACCTACAAGGAGGTCTTCATAACTTGCGGGAATTAGATCTGGGAAATAATCATCTAACAGGTACCATTCCTTCCACCATATTTAACATCTCTAGTCTGCAATATTTGGACCTCACAAGCAACAGCATATATGGTGGTCTTCCGATGAATATTGGATATAGCTTTCCAAACCTTGGAGGGCTTTATCTTGGTATGAATCAATTCAGCGGCCAGATTCCATCTAGTTCAAGTCAGTGTGGAAGGCTTCAAGTTCTATCTTTGCGTGCCAACAATTTCACTGGAAGCCTTCCCAGAGAAATTGGGAGCTTGTCAAACCTTAAGCACCTAATTGTCTACCAAAATTCACTCACAGCTACTATTCCTCCATCTATTGCTAACCTTTCAAATCTGGTGATTCTTGATTTGAGTGAAAACTACCTGGTTGGTAAAAATATTCCACGAGAATTGGGTTATCTGCAAAATCTGCAATGGCTGAACCTTAGAACATGTAGTCTTACGGGATCAATACCAGAAGAGATTTTTAACATTTCAACTCTTGAAATGGTTTACTTAGGTTATAACCGTCTGTCTGGGCATCTTCCTTCAAATATGGGACATTCGCTTCACCAACTTGAAAAATTGAACCTAAACAATAACAGCCTCGGTGGGCCAATACCTGCTTCAATCTCAAATGCTTCCCAATTAAATTTTCTGGCCCTCTCTAGAAACTCATTTAGTGGAACGGTGCCCACATCGTTGGGGAATCTGCAACAACTCCAAGTTCTCACCTTAGCGCATAACCAACTAACTAGTCAACCAGATACTCCAGAACTGCTGTTTCTCAGTTCACTAACAAATTGTAGGTTCTTGCAAGTTTTGAACGTAGATGCTAATCGGTTGAATGGCATCCTTCCCGAATCTATCGGGAATTTATCAGCTTCCCTTATAGCACTTGCATTAGAAGCGTGCCAAATTAGGGGAAGTATTCCCAAAGGGATTGGTAACTTGAGCAGTTTAATCGGTTTGGGTTTAGATTACAATGACATCAGTGGGACCATTCCATCAACGATACAAGGGTTAAAGAAGCTTCAAGGTTTATTCCTCGAACGAAATAACCTACATGGATCCATACCAAATGCGATATGTTCCTTGACACGATTGGTAAAATTGAAACTTTTTGGAAATAAACTCTCTGGACAAATACCCAACTGCATAGGGAATCTCAGTCAACTACAAATGTTCTTCGTACAGTCCAATATTTTCACATCTCCAATTCCTCCAAGCCTCTGGACTATTCCAAATCTCTTAATTCTGAACATGTCAGAAAATTCCTTCCATGAGAATCTACCGGCAGCAGTGGGAAAATTGAAGACCTTGGTTCAACTAGATATATCTGGGAATCAGTTATTTGCCAGCATTCCAAGTACCATAGGTGACCTCCAAAGGTTAAGTAATTTGAGCTTGTCACGAAATTCATTTCAAGGTCCTCTTCCAGAATCAATGGGTAAATTGGTGAGCTTGGAATTCCTGGATCTATCTTTTAATAATCTGTCAGGCAACATTCCCAAATCGATGGAGAAACTTTCCCTTCTCAGTTATTTGAATCTTTCACATAACAGTCTTCAAGGTCAAATTCCAAGTGGAGGGCCATTTTCCAACTTCACAGCAGAATCTTTCCTTGGGAATGAAGCACTTTGTGGCTCATCAAAATTGGGAATTCCAATCTGCCCCATTTATTCTGTTGCAAAGGGAAAGACAAAATTTCGTCATCAGCTTAAATTTGTTCTTCCCATAATTGCTTCCTCTGCAATCATTTTTGCTCTCTTGTTTCTGCTACTAAAACGTAGAATGGAAAAGAAGAATATTTCGGCAAGTGTCGATTCATTGCATGCAATAGAGCATAGAATGATTTCCTACTATGAGCTACTGCAAGCAACAAACAACTTCCATCATGGAAACTTACTTGGAACAGGAAGTTTCAGTTCAGTATACAAAGCTACATTGTCTGATGAAATCATTGTTGCTGTGAAAGTTTTGGATCTGCAACTTGAAGGGGCAATTAAGAGTTTTGATGCAGAATGTCAGGTGTTGCGTAATGTTAGACATAGAAATCTAGTCAAAGTAATCAGCAGTTATTCCAATCTTGATTTTAGAGCTTTAGTCATGGAATATATGCCACAGGGGAGCCTTGAAAAATGGCTTTACAGCCAGAACTATTTCTTGAATCTCCTCCAAAAAATAAATATCATGATTGATGTTGCCTTAGCGCTGGAGTATCTACATCACAACCAATCGGAGCCTGTGGTGCACTGTGATGTGAAGCCTAATAACATCCTCCTTGATGAAGACATGGTAGCTCATGTGGGTGACTTTGGCATTGCAAAGATATTAAGGGTTCTACTTCCATATATATAATATATATCATTAATACATTTTTATTAGTATAAATGCATAGCCTATATATATATATATATATGTAGGTATGTATGTTTGGTTCCTTGTAAATCATCATCATCATTGCTTATTATATTTTTTCATTTGCCTAACAATCAAAGGTCGAAGACTTCAATCTTTAATCCAAGGGTCCGGTTACCGGGTTGAGCGGTTGGCTCGTTTTGGAAAAAAATAAAAAAAATAAAAAACAATCAAAACCGTTTGAATGGTTCAAATGGTTCAAACAATTAATCGCCTAGGTCAACAGTTTGTTGACCAAAATCAGTAGTTTTTGGAGAAAATCCGATTTGGGGGAAAAGCAGAACCAGTCACCTGATCGGTTCCCAGTTTTTCCGGTCCAATCCAGTTATGAAAACCATGATCCAAGGTCTATGCTATAACAAGCCAAAGAACTCGTCAATTGAGCCCCAATTAGTTTTATCACTTTATGTAGTACTAGTGAATGACCCCTTACTAAGTATGGGGAATCAGTAATGTTAAATTTACATTATGAAATCAATGTTGTTAAATTTATGGGTTTGACTATGGCATGGAAAAGATATAATATTTGAAAAACTTTTAACTAGTAAATTGGAATCACGTAGTAGCCAATCAGGTGTTATTTATCAAAATTCATGGGTGGATTTTGATTGGTTAAAACTCTTTCCATACCATATCTTTTCCGCATCATAAATTTTCCCTAAATTTATATTTATTAATATTTTAAATAATTATTAAAATTTTAAGAAATATTTATTTCAAAAAATAGCTTTTCAATAATTATTAGAATATGGATAGCTTTCTTTTGCTATAATATAAATAAGGTTATGATTAACTAAGATTGATAGAATATAGACAGAAGTGGTCGTGGATAACCACTTTTGCATTTTCTGCATTTTTTCATGAATGAATTCAAAATGATAATAGTGGGTTGTGGGTCAAAAAATGCCATGTGTCTAGCTATCCAGAAAAATGAAAAGGTCATGTGTCTGAATGGTGGGGGGTTGTAACCTGGCAGTGGGTTGTGGGATTTAGCATGAATTTTTTAGAAATTGCCACGTGTCTAGCTTTCTAGAAAATGAGAAAGCCACTTGTCTAAATGGTGGTGGTGAGTTGTGGTCTTTAACAACTTCTCAAAAAATGTCATCCCTCTAAATTTGAAAAAGCCACGTATGTGAATGGTGAGGGTTATATCCTGAAAGCCTTCCTTTAATATATATATATTAGATGTTTGTGGGAAGAAGAACAATAGGAAGAATGATGTGGTCCCACTTTATATATGAAAGATAATGATAGAATAAGAAAGGTTCGTTGGAGAGTACATAGGTACCCATGATCCAACTAGATCTGTTGCTCACTGTGCCATGTATAATAGGCTATATAACCATTCTCGGATAAATATGCCAGTATTCTATACACATGGGGCACAACATAGCCAGCAATAGATCTTAGAGTGTAGTTAGAGTTGGTCACTTAACATCCCTCTCAAATTAAGGCATGATATTATGGTGGCCACCAGATCTAAGGCTCATTTTGGAAGGAGTACAAATACAAATATGTAGAGTGTAAAACCTTACATTTTGTATTATTTTTTATGCATTTGTACTTTACATATTTGTATTTGTACTCCTTAAAACTGAGCCTAAAATGCATATGCTTATAGCGCAATTGGTTTAGTTTATTATTTTGGGTGCATTCTACAACATGAAAATTTTTGTTTTCATTTGTTTTTGAAATTGACACATCAGAAAAAATCAAAAACATGTTCTTCAACTTTGTTTTTGTTTTCAAAGGGGAAAACAAATAGATTTTGTTTTAAAAATCAATATATGTTTTTGGGACAAACAAAAAAATAGTTGTTAAAATAAAAACCAAATTTTCTAGTATAGAAATTATATGATTTATAAAATATTATGTTTAAAAGCATGTTTTTGAAACCAGATTCGAAAACATGTTTTTTGGTTTCAGTATCAAAAACAAAAAACACATACACAACCAAAAACATGTTACATGTGTTTTTGTTCAAGGAAACAACCTATTTTCAAATAAAATGGTTTGATTTATTTTTGAAACCAGCAACAAGAAAAACAATCCACATTGTAGGATGCCCTTTAGTTAATGTCTTGACAAAAATCTAACAGGTCTTCCATTTGATGCAATAATTTGAGGATCTTGAATCTTAAGTTCTGGGCCCAAATAATGTTGATTTATTACGATAAAAAGGAAGTCACCTTGATGCCTTTCCGGCATCATATATTTTTCCTTATAAACATAAGGATTTTTTTTTTATCAATAGCATAAGGTGTTCCTATCCAACAGTACATAAGCTTAGCAAGGTAAGCTTAAGCAAGTTTCCTAGGTTGCCTAAGGATTGAGCCAAGTTTTTCGCTTAAGACAAAGTTTGCAAACCCGAGGCAAACTAGGAAATAGGAATTGCTTCGCCCAAATCAGATAGACAATCCACAAGCCCAAAAGCAGCTAATAACATATATATTGTACAATCTTAACATAGAGATTGAACTATACCCCAAATTTTTATCTTTTTGCAACCCTTTTTATTATAACTATGTCATGTACTCCTATCTAATATGAAACTTGAACATTTCATCACATTTGCATTCATTTGTATAACAAAATTTTGCACCATTAGTCCGGTAAAAGCATATCTGTTTGTTTTATTATTCTGTTAGATATAACCATTTAAAACATCTGAGAGGGGAGATATTAGTCCATTTTAAAAAGACAAGGTCTTAGTATTTAGCAAAAACTGTCGGGGAGGTGTAAGAATTTTACCTTATTAAAAAATCAATTTTGAGTGAAAAGATGTATTGATCAACATCAACTTTTCTAGCTATTTCTTTCTTATTTCAAAACCGATATTAATATATATCTATGGTAAGGTCATTCGATTTTAGTCAGCTTACAAATGTCCAATGTGAAATTAATCCAACTTGGTTAGGTTGGGAAGTTATTGAACCAAAGCTGACAAAAAATAATAGAAAACCGACCAACTCGAGTCAAGTTGATTAGGTTAGTCAGTTTTATTATTTTGGTGAAAAATATTAGCTGAAATTAATTATTATTTTTTTGTATTATAAAAAATTTATTAAAAGCAATATACAAAATATAAATAATTATTAATTATTTAAAATTTTAAAAATATAAAACAATTGTACTCTTATGTGTTTTTATATTTTAGCTTTTGCTTAACAAATGTCATTCATTGCACAGATCCCCATGGTAGGTATGCAATTTAGGCCATGTTTGGTTCAATTCTCATTCTTGCCCAAAACGAAATTCTAAAATGGAAAAGAATGGGTAAAAATAAGTAGAATGAGAGAATATTGCTATGAACCATATGATTTTTTCCTAGAAATGAATTCTTTTCAAACTGACAAGTGTCCTATGCTACTCATTTTCATTCTTCAAAAAAAAAATTGTGCCAGTACTTTTGTAAAAGAGCTTTCATAAAAGTGCTTTCATGTACTTTATAAAAGTACTTTCATAAAAGTGCTTTCATAAAAGTACTTTCATAAAAGTTTTTTTATAAAAGTACTTACGTAAAAGTGATTTTACAAAACTGCTTTCTTAAAAGTGCTTCCATAAAACTACTTTTGTAAAAAAGTTCTTTTAAAAAAGTATTTTTGTAAAAAGTGCTCTCATAAAAGTACTTACGTAAAAGTGCTTTTATAAAAGTACTTTCATAAAAGTGCTTTTGTAAAAGTACTTTCACAAAAGTGCTTTTATAAAAGTACTTTTGTAAAAGTGCTTTAGTAATGTACTTTTATAAAAAATGCTTTTATATTCATAAAAGTACTTTTATAAAAAATGCTTTTATATTCATAAAAGTACTTTCATAAAAATGCTTTTATAAAAGTACTTTCATAGAAGTACTTCCATAAAAGTGCTTTCATAAAAGTGCTTTAGTAATGTACTTTTATAAAAAATGCTTTTATATTCATGAAAGTACTTTCATAAAAATGCTTTTATAAAAGTACTTTCATAGAAGTACTTCCATAAAAGTGCTTTCATAAATGCACTTCCATAAAAGTGCTTTCATAAAATTGATTTCATGTAAAAGTACTTTTATAAAAGTGCTTTCATGTAAAAGTACTTTTATAAAAGTGCTTTTGTAAAAGTAATTTTGTAAAAAGCTTTTGTAAAAGTGTTTTCACAAAAGTAAACATCTATGGCAAGTTGGCAACAGTTGTTTAGGTATTGTTTCCTCAAAGAATGAAATAAACAAGATGGGGTATGATTATTTGTCATGCTGCAAGCTAGTCAAATTTTGTGCTATGGGACTAAAATAAGGCCCAGGGCAGTGAGCCAAACATGACCTTAATGGCTCCTAGCTGATTAATCAGTCTGCCTTTTTCACAATTGTAGGGGCTTTTAACTAAAAACTATTTAATGTAATAATTGAAAAGCCATATATATGCCATAATTTCTAAGTTTTTGTTTTTATTCTTGTTTCTTGTTATTAATGCTTTTCCTGGTTGTGTATGGTGCAACTAGAATATGGGTCTGAAGGAAGAGTTTCGACAAGTTGTGATGTTTATAGCTACGGGATCTTGTTGATGGAGATGTTTACAAGAAAGAAGCCTACAAATGAAATGTTTGCTGGAGAATTAAGCCTAAGAAAATGGGTACATATGTCGCTCCCAACTGAAATAATGGAAGTCGTGGACAAAAATCTTATTGATAGAGAAGAAAGTGAGTCACCTATGAAACAACAAACTTTTGTTTCCCAAGAAGTTGCCGCAAGACTTGATAAGATAAAGAAGAAGCTTGTGTTGACATAAAACATTGATAAATGAATATTATGTTTCACTTTGGGCATCACGATGGAAATAAACTGCTGCTCACACGGTAGCATCTCATGGTTATTTGGGGTGAGGAATGTATATCAATCTCTCCTTGTTTTGTTGGCGTCTTATGTTATCATGTTAGTTGTTTGTACCGCACGTCTATATATAGATTAGCTATTTTGGTGTAAACCCAATTACAATTAACATATTTATAATACTATGGAGAAGATTTGTTTTTGAAGGGCTTACATCCACTGCAACCATGGTAACAACACTCCCCTTGCAAACCCTCAATGAAACACAAGCACACTAGTGAAGAAATAAATTCAAATCATCACATTAACTAATGTTTTATTCCTACTATTTTGGGAGAAAGATGGGCCGAATCATGTAAAGGAAACTAGGGGCAGAGTCAACAAGACAAATCCTTAAAGAAAATTGCTTTCTCCGCACCACATACAAGCAAGTCCCTTCCACAACCCAATCACTGTTGATAATGGTCATATCTAATTAACCTTATACCAATGGCTATTTAATATCAAAATAATATTCCAAAGTTGGTGGCACTTCCTTAAATTGACCTAAGGCTACAAAATGGAGGCCCACTAAAAATGGACCATGAATGTACCCTCATTGATATAAAATCTCATAAGATAGTTCAGAAAAGAATGGCCAATCCTATGATATTTGAGCTTGACTCAAAGAGTGTCTACAGTAACAACATTCACTCCATGTAGCATCCTAGTAATTCGTATTAAAAAATCCTCCTAGCTAGAAAATAAGCTCAATTTTCCAATTTGTTTCATTGAAGATGTGGAAATTTCCAATTTTTCACTTAGTTATTCCAATATGCCATGTGTCATGATGTTATTGGAGGGTCAAATCCGCCCTCCTCAATTGCTCCCCACTCTCGAGCCAAGAGTAGCTCGGCAAAGGGAGGAAATTGCTCATTTTGGCCTAAGATGACTGATTCGATCAGTTCATAGTTGTAAGCATTGGTATGATTTACTTCTCAGATCAAAATAGTTTGAGAGTTTGCTGCCTTACGTAGGATCTTGCTGTCTTGATTCTCGGGGCATGAGAGTGAATTCATCATCTCGAGGAGAGGTGAAGCAAGTATCCTAAGGACATCTACCTTATTAGGTATGTAACCACCAAGTGGTTCTGCGATCTGACCATTACCTTGAGAGCGAAGCTTACCATGCTATCCTCAAAAGGGGGGTTCTAACTGCGTGAAAGTTTTATTAGGTCGCTCCACCTAGGTAGACTTTGGTGTAGTGTCACTCAAACTAGTTCTCAAAATAGTAGCCAGTGAGTTCGACGCAGAGCCTAAAACCAAGGTAGAGGTCTACTATGAAGAGATCAACTAAGTTTGCATTTGTCATGGTGCTCAACTGGTATGCCGAATAATTGTTGTATTTTGTCCTCCACTCCATTGAATAAAAGTTTTCTAAGTATGGATTACCCTGAGGTGCCAAATTGTATGCACACCGATGAGGCTAAATGCAAACTACTTTTTTATTTTGCCCATGCCAAAGAGGCAACTCGGTATATGCCTAAGCTGACATGGATAATTATGGATTACTAACGAAGTGTCGGGCTGACAAGTTAGGCTCTAATAGGAATTACTCGATCTCAATGGACACCGAAGTGAATAGATGTTGTAGGGTATGTTCTCGTCCTACCTACACACAAGCCACTTTTTTATTTGTCCATACTTAAGAGGCGACTGAGTCTCATGTGGTGTTAAGGTCTTTTATTAATTTGACACCTTAGCCCTTAGGCTCTAGAAGTGATTCGCAGTTCACTCTTCTTATCCTTATTTAGCCTATGTGCGACCTGAATTTTCCACCTAAGTGGGTGGTCATTCTGTAGTAATTTCTCATATGGCTACTTCTACGTCATCCAGTGGGATTATCTTCTTGGGTGAGTGCTTGCGAGACCACAACGTACATGTTTAACCCCACTTGTGAGGGCATAATGTTATTGTTGGTGTGAGTCAGCAATTCAGGGCCACAATTGCACTGGGAGCTCAACCTATAGGGGCAGCACTACTAAATTTAGGTCACCAGCTCATACGAGAACCTTGGAAGGCTCGACTTGCAAGGGCATCCATGCAATCCGTTGGCCACCAACTCCCATGGAAGCCACAAAGAGCTCATCTTGTAGAGTCAAACTTGTGAAACAGGGCTGATGAGGCCTCGTCCTAAGTAACTACTATTGAAGATGAGTTGAGGATGTTATACTATTGTATTCATCGAGCTTTTCCCATGCTTTAATCCTGGGGATCCTGAGTTTGGCTTGAACTTGTCTGCTTGTCACAGGGGAGCTCTCCAAGTTCATCATAGGTGTTTTTGTCCCCTAGTAATCGGTATTCATTTTGGGTGTTGATGCTACTCAAAAGTGCCTTTGAATTCATAAAAAATAGAAATTAGAAAGTGAGAACTTTAATTTCTAAAAGATGAGATTTTAGCTTTCTAGAAGAAGAGGATTTAGCCTTCCAGAAGGTGAGAACTTAGCTTCTTATAGCATTTCCCACAGACGGCGCCAATTGATGGTGCACGATCTAGCTACTCCTAGTTGGATGGCGATCCGATGGCGAGTTGGATTAATCTACAAAATAATAGATCAGAGAACCCGGGGTAGCTAACCCGACAAGGTTGCTCCAATGCTTAAGTTAGTACTTATGCTATGAATGCAAACTGAATACTGGAGAGCTTGAGTGCTAGTGAGTAGAGTAATTAAGCGTACCTCTCTTTGTTCTCTTCCTTGGGTCTTTGCGGTTGGTGCCTTTATATAAGCATTGTTCAATGTGGGCTTCACGCACTGCATCCGAGTTTTCTAGGACATCGTGCCCAACCGGTCTGAAATCATTGGAGGTAAACATCATGCACATTAACCACACTCTAGAACATTCGGTACGTGGCTAACTTTCAAGAATCATGGGAGTGTCGAGATATACATGCTGAATTTTTTGGCGAACATGTCTTGTAGGTCGCCACCTAGACCTCAGTTAGGCCAGCATGCCCTCGAGGGAGGTCGATCCTTGCATCAAGGTCACTTCGGCCAGTGATGAGGTGCTATAGGTCGGCCTTGAATGAAGTGCTTCTAACCGATCTGAGTTGTTATCAAGGTTGCCAAGTTGGCTATGAAGGTAGATCCCTAGGTCTAGACGAAGAGAAACCATGATCTGGGACTCCAAGTCATTGTTTAGGTGGTGTCTATGTGTCAAATAGTTGTTCCAAGATGCCATATGTCATGATGTCATTGGAGGGCCCAATACACCCTCATCAATTTCTATTCAAACCCATAAGGAAGCTGATACGACAATTGTAGATTTGATTGTCTCTAATCAAATGGAGGAAATATTAGAAACATAGTAGCCAAAAAGCCTGTCCTTGGAAATAAACAATGGTACTCAAAAAGAAACATTGGTGGTGCAAGACAATGTCTCAGTTGCTCCGATTGAATGCACAGATCATACCACTACTATTGTTGAAATAGGTATTTCATTTTTTTTTTTTTTTTGAGATTGAGAATGCCACTATTATGGGAGAGGATGGTGAAACTACTAAGGCCGATCTAGTTTATTGTCAAAGTCCAAAAGGTATTCGATGAAATGCCAATAGAGAATTAAAAAAGAAACAAGAAGATCAAAACATGAAAAAAAATGTTGCTCTTAGAGAAGGAAGTACTAGAAAAACTGAAGTCTCAATTGTTCTCAATGAGGATAATCTTGTTCGGTATCAAGAAACAGAATAAAGAAGGTATCAAAGTCGATAGATAGCCAAAATCTGAAACCTGTACAACCCATTGTGACAGTTTTTTGTTGGGATGATTTAATGATTGGTGTTGGAAAAAATGTGCAAGAGAAAATTAGCAGTTCTCGACATTACAAAGTACATAGAACTTGAAGTGATACACACAACTAAGGAAAAATATATCGATATCGAGTATTGTACCGAACAAATTGGATATGGATATAGATACAGGTGTACTTTGGAAATGCATGGACATAGACAAAAAGAATGGAAACACTTGGATACACTAGTGAAACACATACAAATTTTATAAATACATTAACAACATTAAATTTAAGGTCAAATAGACCTAAATAATGTATAAATATATAAGAAATATATATTTAATGATGTACACAAAAAATATATTATAACTAATATTACGAAATGGGAATTTTGACCACTATAAAGCACAATTGGTGGCTCAAGGGTTTACAAAACAAGTTGAAATTAACTTCGTTGAAATATTTAGTCTAGTTGTTAAACCTACACTATTTGGTTAGTACTCTCTCTTGCAGTTCACTATGGTTTGGCGCTTAGGCAACTCAATGTAAGCAATAATTTTTTACATGGTTACCTCAATGAAGAAGTTTTTATGAAATAACCATGGGTCTTAGACCACACTGTGTATGTTGGATTAAGCATACACTTTATGGACTAAAGCAATCCTCAGGGGCTTGATTTACCTAGTTAGGGGATCATTTGGTTCTCTTAGATTTATTAAAACCTTAAGTGGATAGTTCTCTCTGTGGTACTAATATCATTCTTCTTGTATATGTAGACAATATACTTGTCACTGGATCATTTACTTTGGCCATTACTGCTCTCATTTCCTAGATCCCTACCACTTTTTCTCTTCGAGATCTTGGAGTTATGCCCATTACTTCTTAGGAATAGAGCTCCATTGTACTACAGTTGGTGTGTATCTTTCACAACATAAATGTATTCATGGTATCCTCTTTAAGACTAAGATAAACATATTCATACATCCATGGCTACTTCTACCCGAATTGATGTTACCCAAGGTTCACCTCTCTTGGATGTCATTAAATATCGTAGTGTGGTAAGGGCATTGCAGTACATTACTTTCACTCGACCAGACATTAATTTCTTTGTTAATAAAGTTTTCAAATTTATGAAGGAATCTATTGATGTTCATTCGAGTTCTGTTAAGTGGATCCTTCGGTTATCTAAAGTCAACCATTGATCATGGGCTTCTCTTCTGATCCACTCATGAATTGGCTCTAGAGGCCTTTTTCTAATATTGATGGGATATTTGCCTAGTTGATTGGCACTCCCAAGGAAGCTATTTTCTTTATTTGGGATGTAATCTAATTTTATTGAGCTATTACAAGCAATCTATGATTTCTCGCTCTAGCACAGAATCTGAGTATTGTAGCCTTGCCTCCATTGCATCTGAACTTATCTAGCTCCAATGTTGCTACGAGAGCTTGGTTTAAAGCTTCCTCAACCTCCAATAATTTAGTGTGACAATTTGGTGGCCAAGATTCTATCATCCGATCCCGTGCACCATGCTCGAATTAAATACATTGAGTTGGATCTTCATTATGTACGAGAGAAGGTTGCAGGTAGGTGTCTCGTTGTTAATCATGTATCCAGTCACGATCAGATTGTTGATGTCCGTTAAAAACCTCCTCCCACAACCAGATTTCATGAGCTCACAGCCAAGCTTACAGTCTCCAAGAGACTGCTAGGCTTGAGGGGGGATTCATGTTAGAGTATCCCAGTTACTCGCGTAATTGACTCATTCCATTTGGCAATATATGTACAAGCTTACCATTATCTTAGCTAACTAACTCAATCCCTTAGCTAACATTATCTTGTCATTGTAACTAGTTTTCTTTTTGAACTCTAACACTATACATAGCAATACCTCTGTAACCATCATCTATTTAAATACACGAGAAACTAGTCACGACTTAATTGAATCATTCTTCGATTTCATTGATATTTTGTTTGTTTATAAAATGATCTCATAAAAAATTGGGAAAATCGGGGTTTCATACTAGTAGTTGAGTTAATAAAACTCATTTTGAAAGGAGTACAAATACAAATATGTAGAGTGCAAAACCTTGTATTTTGTACTATACATATTTGTATTTCTACTCTTTCCAAACTGAGCCTAAGTGTTGATCTACTAACAAATAAGAGGGAGATTCTCTTCCAGCCTGATAGTTTATGTGTCACATATTCCATTAACCTTTCTTTAGTGACTTTACCATTAATGATAGGAGCAACCAAGTGGGACTCTTTACTGAACTCTAGAGGAATTTTAAAAATTCTTGACATAACTTTCCTCAATTTTCTTGGGATGTTTTTAGATGTCTTGATGCTTCTAGGAACTTGGTGAAAATTTCTCTTATTTTTCGACAAACTATAATTGATGTTTCTGCAATACTTAAACATTAGTCTCCAAATTACAAATTTGGGATCATAGCCCATTCTTAGCAATTCTATACCCAATAGAACCTTTTTTTTTCTATTCATTGCTTCTTTTTCCAAGGGGAGAGATCTCCTTGTCTAATACCCTTAGTAAGAGTAAACTCTCTAGGAGTTTAATAAGAATTTAATAAAAAACTAATATAATGCACTCAATGACCTAGTTGATCCTTTTTTTTGGAACCCATATTTAATTAATGTTTTCACAATGAAATCCCATTCAATCCTGTCACAGGCCTTCTCCATATCAACCTTACAACCCAAAACTTCGGGCTTCCCTTTCTTTCTCCTCATGAAATGCACCATTTCCTGAGCAATGAGGATATCACTCATTTTCTCTTGAGCTACCCCTAATTTTTGTCCTTTATGGTTTATTATGGAGATTTTACTTAACTATCTTAAGCTAGATTTTAGGTATAAATGTTTTTATGTTCTAAGGGGTTTAGTGGAGGGTTTTAATTGATTCACCGGTGGATTAGAGAGGTAGATCTGAAGGTGGATATCTTGACCAATAAGAAGGGTTAGAAATAGAATTTAGGTGGTTTGGTGGGTTAAATGAAAACTTTTTGGTATAAGTAAATATATTTAGTGTTTTTGAATTGATTGGGAAGGTTAGATCTAGCAAGGGAAGTGTCAATATTTTGGTGTTGAAAGTTTGATTAACGAGAAATGTTTAAATGGAATCTAAGATGATAGGATAAGTGGATCTTGGAATTTGGGGTTGGAATTTGTTATTTGGTGTGAATGGATATTTTAATGTTTCAAGTTAGATGGAGATATCTAATTGGACAATAGGGGTACATGTGAGATTTGATCGAAACCATCAAATTGGGATCTTGAAAGATCAAATGTGGATTTTATAGATATTTGGGTGTGAATTGGTATCAAAGATTGATTTTAATGTTTTAGTAATAACTAGTGGGAACCCGTGCGGTGATGGACTTTTTTAAAAGAATTTTAGGCAAAAGGAGGTAGGGTGCAGTTTGCATGGGCTAAACCTAAGCCTGACCTTGTTTAACCAAGCTTTTGCACAAATTGGCTTGAGTTTTTGAATTTCAAATTGGGCTTAGGCCAAAAAAACTCAAGCTTAAATTAAATTCAAGCTGAGATTGGATTGAAGCCTAGGGTAGCCCGAGCCCAAAACAATCAATTTGATCCCATCTAACATTTTATGATATACATATTTATATATTATCAATATATTCTACATAAAAATTGGGCTACAAAGCTTAACATGTACAAACCCAAGCCCAACTTAAGATGTTGGGTTAAGCTCGGATTAGGGTTAGGTCGAGCTTAACCCAACATCTTGGATTGGGCTTGGACTTGGGCATGTTTAGCTTTGAATGGGGTCAAGCTCAAACTACCTAAGGCCACAATTCAGCCTAAGTTTAGGTTAGGCTTGAGTTTTTTGGCCTAAGCATAGCTTCAAGTTCAAAAAGTCAAGCCCAACTTGTGCAAAAGCTTTGGTTGAGTTAGGTCATGCTCGGGCTAGGCCCACCCAAGTTGCACCCCTAACTCCTTTAGCCTCAAGTTCTTTTAATATAGTATGTGCATCACATGGATCCCTGCTATAATTAATAAAACTAATACTATTAGTTATTAAAAACAATGATAATTTTTGGTACTTTTCATTAATCATGAAAGTAATTAATTAATTTTGGTACATAATTAATAACACTAATTTTAATTTACATTTATTAACAACAATATTAATTACTAAAAATAGTAATATTTTTTATATCTTTTAATTTATTCACAAGAGTAGTTAATAACTATTTTTTTAGATTTTATAATTGATATATAAATAAAGTTATTAAAAATTTCATAATTATAATTAATCATTCTTAATTATAAATTAATAATTTTTAAAATTCTTAATTTATAAAAATTATTACTATTATTAATAGTAATGTTAGTAATATTATTAATTAATAAAATTAATATTATAAATTATTCAAAGTAATAATAAAATAATTAAAATAGAGATTCATTTTTAAATTTGAATATTAAAAAAAATTAATTATAATTTTTGGTTAATTAATTTGCTGGTAATATATCACTAATTAATTAATTAATCATAAATTATTAATATATTTTAAATATTAAAAACGTAAGAAATTAATTAATTTAGTTATTCATGAAAATAGTTATTAATTTTAAAATTTTAATATTAATAAAATAATTAATTATTATTGGTAGCAATTAAATTGTTGGTAATATATCACTAATTAATTAATCATAAATTATTAATATATCCCTGATATTAATTACTATAAACAGTAATATATTTTGGTATAAAATTTTGATGATTTTTAATTAATCTTGAATATAAATAATAGATTTTAATTGAAATTTGGCGTTTTTAATGAATGCCAAAATTAATTAATTAATTTTGGTAAGATATTAGTAGATTGCCGAAAATAATAGTAATTAATCCCATAAATATTAATAAATGGAAACTTATTAATTATGAAAAACAACAATATTGTTTGGGAATTAATCACAAAAAGAATTAGTTAATTTTGGTATGAGTTATAATAAAATAAATGAAATTATGAATCATAAGTAATAGATAATATACTATTCAACACAAATGGGTCGGAGCTGGCCCAGCTGGGTTCAATTAATGAAAAAACAAACCACCAACCACATCACTTTAAGTCAAATGGATTGGGTAGTGGAAAATCTAATCCATGTCTGATACCTGATCTATTTACCCCGTTTCCATCTACAGTGTTTGCTCCACAGAGAGAATACAGTAGATGTGAATCAGTGTTCAAAGTACTCTTTTTGATGGATTCAGTTGCGAATACTTGCGTAGAATGAAAAAACGAAATTAGAAATACCATAAGCAGAGTAAGAAAAAATGATGGAGATGAAATTACCGTACCTGAGAACAATGGTCCGCAAATCGATGCTAGGAGAAACAAAGCTGGTCTTTCAGATAAAAAAAAAAAAAAAAAAATTATTTTCTAGCGTTTGGTCGAACGAATTTGTGAGACTATTTAAACTGAAACGAATCAATATTTAAACGTTGAGAAAACATGAGAAAAAGAGAAAACATAGAGGGCGAAGCCCCTGTTTTCATGTGTAAAAATAAGAGGGCGGTGCCAATTGAAAATTAATACCTGATGAAGATGACAATGCCGATCTGATCGATCTTTCAAACGAACAAACTGCTAAGACTATTTTCCCATGAAAACTAAAACCATGCTACATTTAATACATTGAAAAAACACACGGAGCAGAGCCCTGTTTTAATGTGTGAAAAAATAGGGGGGAGTCTCTCTTTTCATCTCCTTAGGAAACCATTTGCATACATAGCCGGTGAAGACAAAGTTTAACAATGCTCTAGGCGATGTAAGGCTGAAAATGGGCGCCAAATGTGAGAGAAGGATGATGATTTATCGTATTGTTACATCGCTTAGAAATTGGAAAGTGGGTTGGACATGATGAGGTGTCCATATGATAGAGGAAGAGGAGAGCTTTTTGAGAAAACAAGGAAGGCTAAAGAAAAGAGGGGTTAAGATAAGAGAAAAAAGGAGAGGACATCTAACGTGGCTTGATATGAAGAGTGAAGATTTGAAGTCAAGTGGAATAAGACTCCTTTTTGGATCTAGATTATCGTAAAAGGTATTCAATGGTTATTCTTGGGAGTTTAATCATAACGTTTGATATTGATTAAATTTTTCCTAGACTTAATCTAGATGTTGGATCAGTTGATTGGGAGTTGGAGGTGTTAGATTTTATCAATTTTATTGATTGAGGGTGGTTTTATGGGGATCTAATGAATTCAATGGTGGATCTTGAGTACTTAGAGCTATAGATGGATTTTCTTTGTATTTTGTATTGTGGGTGGATTTGAACGGTCAAAAATCTAGTGCAAGGTGTATGTAAGGTTAGACCTGGCAATCGGGTTGTGTCGGTCGGGTTCGGGTTGGTTAAGGTATTTCAGGTTGATTTTGGGTCAGGTTGAATTTCAGGTTGGTTGTTGTCAATGCTAGACCTTAACCCTAAATGTTGGGGATAGGGTTGACCCATGGGTCAATTCGGGTCATCCCAAAAAATAATTGAAATTTAAAAAAAATAAAGAAAAGTTACATGAAAAATGTCAAAATTAAAAGAATTAACCTTAAAATTCTAAATATAAAATAAAAACTTGAACATTTAACAATTTATAGAGTAAACAATAAAAAGTAAAGACTAAATAGAAAAAATTAAAGAGTGGAAACTTGTAACAATGCATAAATAATCCCAATTAGACTTGACAATCGGGTCAGCGGGTTGACCCATGACCCATCCCAACTCAACCCAGTTTTTTTCAGGTTGGATTGGGTCAGGTCATTTTCACATTCAGGTTGCTAAATATGAGACTCTAACCCTATTTTTCCGAATTGGGTTGGGTCGGGTTTGCGGGTTGGGTCAACTTTTTGCCATGTCTATGTAACGTGTCAAATCATGTTCTTAGAGATCTAAGGTTGAAGCTTGGTATCCTAGGGTTTTTAGGTTTTGAGATGATTGGTTTGGTCTGATCAACCATTTAGGATGCATTTGGAAATCATTCAAATAAATGTGAATGCAAATATGATGAGTGCAAAATGGTTCATAGAAACTGCTAAATTAGGTTAGTTTTGCATTGACAAATTTACCTTCTAACCAAACAAACTTTTAGTTGTAATGGATGTAAATGCGAATTCCAATAAAGTATGACTTTTTTTATCAAAAACCCACTTGAATGCAAATTTACTTCTTTTTTATTGGTCTACTCTTACATCTCATTATGAATATAAACATGCATTAAAAAATGTGTTTTCTGTCATTTGTCATGCCAAACATAGGCAAAACTGAACGAGAGTACAAATTTACCATGAACCAGAATTTACACTCCATTTATATTGCTTCCAAACACAGCCTTAAAGTTTGTTTTGGTGTGTTTTATGGTTAAGTTTCAGTTTTTGAGGAGAGTTTGATGAATTTGGATGTATTTTCTAGTTTTTAGGGTTTGGAGGGCCAAAGGTAAGAGATTCATCAAAATTGGGGTGTTCAAATTGCGAAAACACTAGATTATTACTAAAACAAAAAAATTGCGAAACACTACATGTTATAAATTTGGTATACTTAACTCTAAATGGAACACCCTAGGACCAATCTTAGCTTGCTATTATTCATACATTGAATGCAATATTAGCAAATGTAACAACATTTACAACTTACATGTTTTTTGTGGTTTCCATAAATATGTTTTTATGGTATAAAATTTGCAATTACATAAATATATATAAAGCTTCGAAGCAAAAAGGCCAAAAACATTAATTTCCGACTGAAAACATCATATCATGTCAAAACTAAATGAGTGCAAATGGCCATATGCTACACTCTATTCATGATTAAGTTATATATTGTTTTCCTAAATGTAGAATCGAATGAATATTATAAATGTGTGTCATCTGTTTGAATGTTGTTCCATAGTAGGCGTGTTCACGACCGTGGGACATTTTTTGGAACCGAATTGGTATTATTTGGGTTTTGGAAAATCGATAACTGGAATTGAATCGAAGTCAGTTGGTTAATCACCGGATTTTTAATTTTTATAATATATATAAATATAATAAAAAATTATAAATATATATATATATAAAACATTATTTTTTAAATAATATATAATATATTATAAATATATATATTTATATATAATGCATATTTATTAATTTATAATATATAAAGAATATCAAATATATATAAAATATATATAATATACATAAATATATATATAAAATATATAAAAATATATGTATATCAGTCGGTTTGATTAACTGTCGGTTTTTTATATTGATTAAATGAAACTAAATTGATATCTTATATTTTTTAAAAATACCAAACTGAAACCACAACTGATTCGATTAATCGATTTTTCGGTTCAATTTTTTTATTTTTTCTTGTTCACCCCTATTCCATATATGATGAACTTGTACGTGGAGGGCGTGAACATAAAAACACCACAAATACAAAGTTTATAACCTGACGCAGAGGTCGCCCCATTTTTCTGAGTGGGGCTCACCGGTTTGCTTGAAACATTGACCCTTAGATCATTAATTGTTAAAAGACTAATGGCCTTTTGATTAGAATAGAAGGGGATTGAAGGAGAAAGAAGAGTAACTTATTGCCACCACTGTTGACTTCTCTAGTAAGTCATTCTCTTTCTCATTTAAATTAAAATATTTATAAAAACAAATGTAAATAAAAATTATATTATCATTCAAAATATAAAAACATTTATTACAAAAATTACTGGATTGAAATGTTTTAAAAGTTATCACTTATATATTTTCTAGGTCAACCAAGTCGATGGTATGCCCACCCAAATTGGTTTTTGACCAAGTCAACTACTAATTTAATTTTGGCGGGTTTGGGATTAATCTGAATTAGTGTAAAGAACAGGTGACAGGTCCAATGGTCCAATGGTTCAACCAAAGTTTAAAATATTGATACGTATCAGCCACCCGGAATGATACGGGCTGATACGTGTTATTCCGGGATCTCTCCGATATGCCTTTATAGTGGGTGTATCGGGGTCTGACAAATTTAGGGGTTGGAGGAGATCTAAACTGCCCCCTGAACCGGTTTAAAAAAATTAAAAATAAAATAAAAAAAAAAGATATTAATTCACCCGATACATCTCTACCAACATATCGGACATATCGATATTTTGAACCTTGAGTTCAACAATGTTAACGAATCAGATAGATTTTCATTAAAATTCATGAAAGATTTTAATTCTGACATCATATATAGATTTTCCCATCATTATTAACTATTGCATATCTTTATCACTACCTGATTAGCACATCCAATATGGACCATGGTTTTCAACGGTACTTTAAAGCCAAGGCAGATCTCGACATTATACATTAATGTTAAAAGATCGATTAGTTAAAAAAAAAATTATTAATTTTATCAAATTAGAGTCATTAAATTAATAATAATTAATTTAACTGTAAATAATTAAGAGTAAATCAACAATAATGATAATTAAAAGGGTATGATGGAGTAACAATAACTAATTAGAGTCATTAAATGAACAATGACCAAGAGTAAATTATTACTTAAACACTAACTTAATTAGCTTAATTAAGAGTAAATTAACAATCACTTAATTAGCTTAGTTTACTTAGGAACTCAATTCGGTAAATTAACTAACTTACTTAATTTCTTTAACTACTTTATTTACTTGATTAATACTAACTTAATTTTTTTATTTACCTTAATTAGCTTTGATTATTTAATTACTCTAATTTACTTAGATTAATTTACTTGATTGGCTCAATCAATTAGTTAATTCACTCAATCGGCAGCTTAATTTATTTATTTAGATTGATTAACTTTGTTTATTTATTTAATTTACTTATTAAATTACTTAATTTACATAGTTGGTTTAATTTACTTAATTATCTTAATTTGTGTACATAGTTGGTTTAATTTACTTAATTATCTTAATTTGTGTAAATTATTTAATTTATTTAAATAATTTTATGGCATCATAGACCCTTGAATGAATTTACTTAATTAACTTTACTAAAGTGTCATTTTCAAACTTTAGAGTCTAAAGTGGCATGTAATTTTTCAATTTTTTTGACTTAACTAAATTTGATATATAGTATTTGGATTTGACTTTTATAACCTACATGGAACCCAAGGAAAGTTTCCATGCTTTATATAGCATAGATGAAAGTGCACTTATCCTCTTGCTTGTATTGTACCTTATAAATACTAATGGAATGAAAGAAATTTGTTTCTTATTGAAAGAAATTTGTTCACTTTCATTAGCAAAGTTAATAACAAGGGCTGGGAATTGGGCATAAGTGATAGAGATTGTTTGCACTCCAATCTAGCTCAGAAATGAGTTTGACTATGATATGGGAAAGATACGATATCTAAAAAACTTCTAACCAGTCAATTGGAATCATAAACGTGGTAGACAACCAGGTGTTATTTATCAAAATTTATGGGTGGGTTTTGATTGATCAAATCTCTTCCGCTACCATATCTTTCCCGCATTGTAGATTTTCCTCTTACAAAAACCATGTGAAAAATAACAACAACAATAACAATAATAAATATTAATGATAATATTGGAACTTCATAATGTAGAGCTCTTTAAGTGTTATTACTATCAAACCATTCAATAAATTATTTTTATTTATTATTTCATATAGGTGTGCAAATTTGACGGATCCAACCTGAGCCTGAACTGATTCAACTTGCAAATTTTTACATGGGCCGGGGTTGGACTTTGGATAGTTGGTGCTTGGGCTAAGCCAGGCCCAAAACCCATCTCCAACCCAATGTTGCTCTGTCCTGACAGACTACACACTTATATACACACATTTGTAGATAGATATATATATACATCCATACATATACATACAATATATATATATATATATATATATATATATATTCATATATACACCTACAAGCTTATTCTGCATGATCATGATAACCACTAAATTAATCACCATTAATTTCATTGCATTTGTATGCTCTAATTTAATATTAATTAGTTATTATACAGTTGAATCATTTTCTTAGTTGCTTGCTTCCTCCAATAAACTTTGTCCAGATGAGCCTAAGAGTGCTTAAAATGGAAATATTGACATGGTAATAAAATCTAAGCATATTGAATATTGCATGGCTAGTTATAGTAATATTGTTATGTCTGCTATCTTAAAATCTTTTATGATAGTAGTAGTTAAAGGTCTGAACTCTGAAATAAATTAAAGCTTTTCCTCTCAAAGATCCTAAAGACATCTCCCTTAGACAACCCCATCAACTTCTATTTGTCAAATGATATTAAAATACCATGTCGTTTTTTATCATAGAGATATACTTTGCTGGTAATATGATCATCTCCCCATCATAAAAGAATTAGAGTATTAACATACTCTATAACAAATCACACACAAATTCACACTATTTTTAAATAGGCTTCAAAATCAATTGCCTTAGATAACTTATCACCAGGCCCAAGGTTTTTAAAACCCACCCAAAGAATGAACCGATCAGGGGTTTGGTTCCTAGTCGAACAGTCGGCCCATTTTAGCAAAAAAATTAAAAATTAAAAAATAACCGCCCAAATCAGCGATTACTGATCGAAATCAATGATTTTTGAAAAAAAATGGTTTTAGGGAAAACCAAAACTGATCACCTGACCGGTTCCTGGTTTTTCCAATCCGACAGCCCGGTCCGGTCCGGTTATGAAAACCATGACCATGCCTTTTAAGTGCTTCACCCACTGAACAAAAATTGACAGTTGCCAGCTTCCTTTATTTATATATCCACATGCATGTGATCCTGCTTTGCTACCCTTTGGTGGCCTGGTGGGCATATTTAGAAATTGAACATACATGATCATGCTAGATTCAGCCTGCTTCGATTCTTTTCTCACTTACTCTTTTGATAAACCAAACACATCCCTTCATTGGAAACGACCAGTTGTTGCATGCATGTTGAGTTTTCTGCAATAAATTAACTTTATCTTGCTGGAGCACCGCCCCAAATGGAGCTCCACTAAGCTATGTTCCATTTCCTGGCGCCACAGAAATGGAATTATTTGCTTTACCAACTTCACAAACAGCATAGGAAATGTCTAGAAACACCACCTTTTCAGGCACCCACGGCTATCCCACTACCTTGAGATGAGATTAATTTCATGTTTGGAGGGACCCACCTATACACAATTTTTTTTTTTTTTTTGTTTATATCTCCCACGTGTACAACCAAACCAGCTATAAATAAGAGAGCCAGAGAGGCCCATCACTTACCCCACAAAACTTGAGAGTGAGCTGAAATAGTCTTTCAATTCTGACTCTCAGTCTAAGCAGGTCTTAGTCCACTAATTTCTGGGTTCATTACGTAGAAGCAAATGGGGTGCTTCAAATCCATGGCTCTTGTTGTTCTTCTTGCTTCCTTGGCTCTTCAGGTTGAAAGCCGAGTTGCGAGGAAGGACTTGGGTTTGGGCTTAGGTGGTGGTCTGGGACTTGGGCTAGGACTTGGTTTAGGGGGAGGTGGTAGTGGGTCTGGTTCTGGATCAGGTTCAGGTTCAGGTTCTTATGCAGGGACAGGAGCTGGGTCAGGCTCAGGTTCTGGTGCTGGCTCTTATGCAGGCTCAGGATCTGGTTCAGGAGCAGGCAGTGGACGAGGATATGGTGCAGGATCTGGATCAGGACATGGACGAGGCTCTGGCTCAGGATCTGGTTATGGTGAAGGTCGTGGTTATGGTTCGGGATCCGGTTCCGGTTCTGGTGGGGGCTATGGTGAAGGTTATGGTAAGGGTCGTGGCTATGGCTCTGGGACAGGTAATGGATATGGTGAAGGATATGGAGAGGGTCGTGGGTATGGGTCTGGATCCGGTGATGGGCGTGGAAAGTGAGTGTAATGTTATCGGAATTTGATGGATCACCCATCTTCTGAGTCTAGTTGCTTTGGTTTAGTAACAGTCTCTCTCTAATCAGGATTGTAGGAGTCAGAGTCTGTGTGTGAACTGGTAGTTATTCTCTATTTTATCTCTGTTTAATGAATTTTCCTTCTACCGAAAAAAATGGGTCATCCATTTTTGTTCATGTATAAATAAATAAAACGATGATAATGAATTTCAGATCCATGGATGTATTTGTATTTATTTCATTCTACGAATTCTGTATGTCAATGAGAGAGTTTGTTAATTTCCATTGTTGTTTGTGATATTAACATAGTGGGAATCATGGTGAGAGGCTTCTTCAATTAAGCAAAGCCTTGATCTACAAGGAAAAGAAGAGAAAATTCAAGCAAAGACCTTTGATATTCAAGCCAATCGTTAGTCATAAGCCTCTGTAACCCTTGCAATATTCAAGCAAAGATCGAATAGAGATTGAGAAGCATCAAGTAATATTCCCTCTGAAAATGAAATAACATAACTGAAATCTGTGAAAAAACGTACAAACAAGACCTTTGATATCTCATTCCTTCTTCACATAGAATGCTTTTGGCATTCATCACCATCTAGTGAAGTATGCTTGATCTTCGTGTACCAGACTATCCTTTGAATTCGACTATTAGCAAGGTAACAACTGACTGGTTGGTTAGGTTCTGGCTGATTGTAGTGAAGACTTGGGGTCGAATTTCACTTGCATCAGGTTTGGACGGGATCACTGGGTTTAGGGGATGGACTACCCCACTTGTGTATCCCCATTGAACAAAAAAAAGGGTAATTAACTCCCCATTGTTTCAAAGGCCCCGTACTATGGGGTAAGTAACAATTACCTCCCCCCATGAACTTTTATTTGTGACAAAGATTCCCTGATTTTTCACTGTGCAACAAATATCCCCTTCATTAGAGTTTTATCGGTTAACTTCAAAAAACCATTCTTACTTAGCTGTTAATTAAAGTTTTTTTTTAAATTCCCAAACTACAATTTTCTTATGATTCAATTAGTTTTCTAAATATAATATTGGAGTCCTCTCCGTTGCTCTAATAGATCCTTGCAGATTTTTGGCTGGATTCAATCTTCAAATAAAATGGTAAAGGTTTCTTTCTAATATATTGAAATTTTAAGGGTTCATTTGGTTTTTCTTGATTTTTCATGGCTTAAAACTTTCTATGCTTTAAGATGAAGAGAGACATTCATTTGAAGTTCAAGTGGATTGTTTTTGCTAGATTTTTGAATTATGATGAACTCTAGATTGAAATTAGTGTTGCAATTTCAGGAAATAACTTAAATTTCTAAGGGTTTTAGTGGATGAACGTATTTAAAGTGCATTTTCTCCCTATATTCTGATATTCTTCTATTAATTTTTTCCATTGATGTAAAAGAATACTTTTCTTTTTAAAAATAAAGATTACATCACTTTTTCTATACCAGTGAAATGGTTATTATTACTTTAGCTGGTTTCGTTTGGAGATAGTGGAGGTATTTTTAGGTAAATTAGGATTTAATAGAAAATGGGCAAGAAAAAGAAAATAGGGAAAGATCGAGGGATAACATTAAATATGGATATGGAACTAATGTTTTCAACAAAGAAGTGACCAATCCAATTCTGATTCTAAGTGAACCAAATGAACCCTTAGATCTGAATCTTGAAGAACTTGATTAGTAAATCGTGACTAGGGAAATGTTTAGTTGATTCATTGGTTTGACCATCTAAGTTAATGATATTTAATAAAATTAACTTAATAGGTTTGGGATATATAACATGGTTCTCACATCGTCAGTCCCCTCCATTAGATATCAGCCACGTCTTTATTTACATCTGAATTCAATTTTAATGAAGTCAAGGAGTAACGTCAGTGTGGACTCCAAAAAAATTTAAATTCTCTTAACTTGTGTGAATTCTTTCCCCTTTAATCTACCCCAAATCTCTTCTCTTTCATTCCTATGAACTTGTTTCTATGTGTCTCTCTCTCTCTCCCTCTCATTTCTTCTTCTCCCCTCGTTACTACAATGAATCATGCATTTGCATTTGGCTTTGAACAAGTTCATCATTCTTGTTAGAGAATAAAACCTATTCAAGGACCTTACTTAACAACTTAAGCTTTTAGGTTGAATGGTTCTTTGAGATGGTATCAGAGCCACTTTGACTAAGTGATCTAGTGTTTGATTATCGTCACCCCCATTATAATAAATTAAGTTTCAGCACAAGGTATGGGTGGACTTGTGCTGTCCATGCTTCAAACCCAGTGGACTTTCGCGTGAGGGAACATGTTAAAGAATAAAACCTATTCAAGGACCTCACTTAATAGCTTAAGCTCTTACGTTGAATGGTTTTCTGAGACTCCTCCATCTCCAATTCTTTGTCATGCATGTTGGAGTTCCAGCGACTTCCTTCTTGACTTCCACCCACCACCCCATTTACCTTTCTCTTTCAAAAGAATTGTAGACATTGCAGACCTTCCAATTTGGTACTTCTTGTTTGGTGCAATTGGCAGACTGGTCATGATTTTGAACAAAAACCACCCACAATCAAGGTGCATTGGTGGTTACAGTAGGATCACCATTAAAATCTTGTTCTTGGAATATCACTTATCACTGCCTTACCTCTGATTGATTCTTCGGGTTGGGAACTTGGGATGAGATCTGTTTGTGCTTAGAGAAATGCCAAGCCAATGGTCCAAAAATTGTGTTCGATCGCACGGTGACCATGACCCAATGATACACTGATGCTAAACAAGTTATGCATTAGAGGGAGCTGTATATGGGTTCCCGGTATACAGAAAATTTTCTGGACTCCGTTGACATTCAAATCTAACTGATACATTGGTCAAGATGAGTTGCGGTGGTCTGATTATTTTGCTCTTCTTAGCATTTTAGTACATCAAAGGAGTTGTATACAGGTTCCCAGTATATAGATGATATTCTGGAATCCCTTAATATTCGAATCTAACTGATACACTGGTCAGCGTAAAACACAAATGGTTGCCCAACCCCCTCCCCCTCGTTCATTCTATTCTAGATTTTCTTTTTTCATTTTCATTTCTCTCCCTTACGGTCTCCCCTCATCCCCTTTCTTGTCCAATAACCGCCCATTCTTTGCAAAGGCGTCTCTGACGGCGGTGGAGATTCAAGCTGTGTATTGGTTCGGTGAAGAGGCGGTGGAAAGGGAAGAGAAGAGAGTCCTCTCTCACAGCGGTGAGATTCACGCTGTATCGGAAAGCGTGAAAGGGCGGTGGAGAGGGAGGGGAAGAGGCAGGAATGAGAAAAGGAGTAGAGTTAGTTGTATTTGATTATAGTTTGGACTCCGTCAATTCCACACTCCCTTAGTTTTGAATGAATTTAGAAGAGGGTGATGTGTTCAGTCCTCATTGGATGCGATCTGGATTAATCAATGTCTATAGGTGATGGTTTGACTGGTATGACAATCCAAATCAACCATGGGTTGCAAAACATTTTCATTTTTAAACTATTTGGACTAAACCCTCTATCCATTACATTTGGATCTAATCAGACTTGTACTATTTATTTATGAACACATATTGGAACGGGTTGGACCATATCCCAGTGTTGACCTTACGTGTTTTTTTAATAATTCATGGAGAGTAATAATAGTGTGATTAAGTAAGCAATTATCTTAAATAAACTTCTTTGAGCCTTAATTGTATTAAAGCAAGTTTGCTACTAAAGATGAAAAAGTCGAATAAGTTCTATTTAACCAGTTGCTAGAGCTTCATGTTCTCATCATGTCATCAAAATTTCTCTACATGAGGTTACTCTAAGTTTATATTTGGTTTGAAGGAAAAAGTTGGGAAAGGTAGAAAAACCTTTACAAATCTTGTATGAGTTTTCTACTTTTTCCTTTCCTTTCCTTACCTTTTCCTTCAAACCAAACGCAACCTAAGAAAATTCAAGCACGACAAGATTATTACAAGAATTCAAAAGATTTTGAGCTGCTCAAATGGTCATTTTCTACAGCAAATTGTGTTCAAAAGATCACATAAGATGTGCCCTCTAGGATGCTCAACAATATTAAAAACAACTTAAGCAACCTTAGAAACTAACGACTAGAATAAACTTGGTTCTTGGGCTTTTTTAGACAAACAAGAGATTACAATCTTAAATGAGTTCCAGCTCTCTAAATGAATATTTCTAAGGTTTCTAAGTGTTGAGTTGTCTATAAAGCAAGATTGGTCAAGCTCTATAGTAAATTGACTAATTGTGATATTTGAAGCATAATATGCCTGAGAGATAATTGACTACCCAAACATGTATAGTTAATTATCTATAACAGCCAAGGCATGTTTTGTCAAGACTATGAGACATAATCAACTACTCCAAAAGGTATAATCGACTAATTGTGGCAATTGAGGCATAAAAATGCCTTGTTTGAGAGAAGTAGTAATCTGCTAAAACGTATAGTTGACTAACTCAAACAGCTTGAGTTCAGGTTGCTATTAGCCGAATGAAGAGAAAATGATTCCTCCCTTCATCAAGTAAATGACTATAAAAAATTTGACAGTCAACTACTTCAAAGAAATTTGGTCATTTGAAGGTTTAAACAACTATTACTATCGGTAAATCTTCTATCATGTTGAAGTAAATTTAAACTATTTCTAAGAATGGAAAAATCACTCCAACAGCTAAAAAATAGTCACTTACTCTTAAATCGTCTATAAATAAAGGTGTTTAACTTGATTCAAACTAAACAAGAGAAAAACATGTACTAACATTATAAATAGTATATAATTGCTTTTAGAGAAAGGAGATTAGCAAGAGTCATTTGTTGAAGAAAGTTTTAATAGTCTTTAAGATAAGAAAAGTTTAGAAGCCTTTGAGATTGTACACATTTATCATTGATTGAAGCAGAACCTCTAGAGAACAACCGAGTGGTTTTGCATTAGAAAAAGTGTGTTTTATTTTCATTAATGTCAAGAGTGCAAATGCTAGAAAAAGCAGAATCTCCTACCACTGGTATTGGTTTGTGCGTAGAGATATGGGAAGAGTTTGTGGGTAAGAGATCGGGAGTGAGAGAAAAAAAAAAAAAAAGACTATTCTTCTTCTTGTCGTTGTTATGGAGTACACAGCAGGCATAGCCTTTTTCCCAACCAATGTTTTAAAAACTGGTCCAGAAATAGAACCCTTTTGGACTGAAAAATAGTTATTGTAGGTTTTCCAGAATTTTCACCAAACATAACTTATGGGCTGTTCAGCTGATGTCCACTTCATAAAGACAGAAGTTGGCTCCAATCAGGGCAAATTCATATTCACACCGTCCCAACAGCCTCTTTCAACTCTCCATGAAATAAAACACATAAATAAGGAGATATTCCCAATACAAGGCCCGAACTCTTTCCAAACAGGCACCAAGACCCGAAGATAAATATTCCTGCTGCAAGGAGATGGACAAACTTGTCCAAGACAATTTGAATAGATTTCATTCAGCCGTGTAAAAGAAGAAGAATGAAAATTCAACAACGGTAGGCCTAAAAACATTGTTAAGATGGCAGCCGTCTATAGCAACAAGAATCACGTAAATCCTGTCTCATCTGCTGAAGAATATTAACCACTTGCTCATCTTGTTCACTATTATAATCTCTTTCGACCAACTCACTTCCAGTATATGAGTTCACGCTAAGTGACCCAGATAACACATTATTAAAATCAACCAAATCTAAGACCACAATTCAAACTAATTTATTAAGAAAATATTGAGGACAAAATGAGAAAATGCCCACATCTATACATCACTTATCATAAAAAGTCTACACCAAAGTCATGTCAAATTGAAGTTTGAATACAGCTTTTAATAATATGAACTGTGCCTTTAAGACCTTGGTTTCCACGCTTTCGTGAAGTTTACCTTATGGCCTACTATTTTTATTGTATAATATAATGTCAAGTGGTGACACTAGTTATCTACATGACCTTGTTATCAGGAAAATAGGTGAGAAAATTCCATAAGAATTTTCCTACAACTTTATCTTTTCTCACTGTTTCCAAAAGACAGCTGACAATTGGCTCTTTTTCTTACTTAATATATATTTTGAGAAGACATGATCACTACAGTTCATATTTCCTGCCACAATTTTCGGATGGAAGTGTGTGGAAACCTCAACATATATACGGGCTTGGTGATGGGGACAAGCTCAAGTTTCAAACTGATTATTATAATCAATATTTTATGTTTGGAACAGACAGAAGGCAAGATCAGCTTTAGAATTTTTTCTTTCTTTTAGTTCTTATTCGGTTAATATACCCGAAATTCATACCTCTCGTTTAATAAAAAATTATATTACAGCAACAAAACTGACCCATACCAATGCATCTGTATTCAATGAATCCATGGTTTTCAAAACCGGATTGGATCGAACGATCAGACCAGAAAATCAGGAATCGGTCAGGTGATTGATTTCGGTTTTCTCCAAAATCAGAATTTCTTCAAAAACTATTTATTTTAGTCAGTAAATCGCCAATCTGGGTGGTTAATTATTCGAATGGTTTTGACCATTTTTTTATTTTCTTTTCTAAGTTTTTTTTAATTTTTTTTTATTTTCTTTGTCAGAATGGGCTGATTGTTTGACCCAATAACTGACCCCTGACCGATTTAGTCTCAGAATCGGTTTTAAAAACCATGTTTTCACAATCCAACACCATATCAATTATCAACCAAAAGAATATCGACCTCTGTTAAGAAATCCCAGGCGCTGCTGGGATTTGGGTTATGAGTTCAGGGCCTCCTAATGCTTTCCATGGATGGACGTCAACAGTGAGTGAGAGAATGACGATCTGATGAACAACTGGGTAAACTGAACAATAATCAATCATTTAGAGCCCATTTAGAGCCCGTTTTGTTTATGGGAACAAAGGTTTGGAATTGGAATTAGAATTGGAATGGATCATTTTAATTTCAATTATGGTTGAACGAAATCGGAATTTTTTGTTAGAATTAAATTCTCTCATTTGAGAGAGAGAATGGCCATTCCCTCCCCTTTACGTGGGAATGAAATCTCATTCTAACTTAATGTCAAGAGGTGACGTTATTGTATAATAATGTCAAGAGATGACACTATTTATCTCATTCCATCACTATTTTTTATTTTTAGATTTTTTGAAATTTATATTTCATTTCAACATAATAAAATAATTATTATTTGTCAAATTTATTTTTCTTTAATACGATTAATATATATGAAATATATTAGAATTTGTAGAGAGAGATAATGCTCTTTGTTAATCTGAAGAGTAATATAGAAGGGGTTTATATACAGCAAAAGGGAGGAAGAAAGAAAAAAAGAAAATGCTAACAAACTTATAACTAACTCATAACTAATCTTGGTTAGCCAATCTTGACTAATCGTGACTAACTTTGTGAGGTGCTGATGTAGTCTCTAATAGCCCCCCTCAAGCTAGAGCATACAAATTTTGAATGCCCAGCTTGCAGATTGAACTATTAAATGTGTGAGGTGGCAAGGGCTTAGTGAAACAGTTAGCTAATTGGTCTTCAAAAGCTATTGGCATTAGGTGAATCAGACCAGCTTGCAACTTTTCTCGTACAATGTGGCAATCTATGTCAATATGTTTTGTACGTTCATGAAAAACTGGATTACGAGCAATGTTAAGAGCTGATCGGTTGTCATAGAACACAAGAGCAGGGGCAACTTGAGGAATATGCAAGTCTTTCAATAAATAAGTAAGCCATTGAACTTCACATGTAACAGCAACAAGTGCACGATACTCGGCTTCAGAGGAAGATTTGGAAGCAATTTGTTGCTTCTTCGATTTCCAAGATATCAGACTATCTCCCAGAAAAACACAGTGGCCGGTGATAGATCTCCTGGTATCAGGGCATGAAGCCCAATCTGAATCTGAGAAGGCTTTCAACTGTAGAGATGATGAAGCAGAGAAGAACACTCATTGGTCAGGACTAACTTTTAAGTATCGAAGAATTCTATGCACGGCTTGCATATGAAGATCTGTAGGGCAGTCCAAAAATCGAGAAAGATGTTGGATAGCAAAACAAATGTCTGGCCTTGTATTGCATAAATAAATTAATTTTCCAACTAATTTTCTGTAAGAGGTAACATCTGGTAAAGGGGTACCAGTATCTTTATCAAGCTTTTGAGAGGTAATCATAGGAGTAGATACTGGCTTGCTATTTATAAAACCTATTTCCTCCAAGAGATCAATCACATACTTCCTTTGGCTAAGATTGATGCCAGTCGTGGATCTGGTAACTTCTAAGCCAAGAAAGAATTTGAGTTGGCCGAGGTCTTTAATTTTAAAAGTATCATGTAAAAATTCTTTAACTTTATTTATCAAATCAATGTTATCACTTGCCAAAATGATATCATCAACATAAGTTAACAAAGCTAAAAAATGAGAACAAGTTTGTTTTGTGAATAGAGAAGTATCAGAAATTGCCTGAGTGAATCCTTGAGACAATAAGGCATCAATGAGTTTTTTATTCCATTGTCTACTTGCCTGCTTGAGACCATAGAGGGACTTAATTAATATGCACACTTTAGAAGGATCAGATGTTTCAAAACCTGGGGGAAGGGTCATGTAAACTTCTTCATGTAAGTCACCATGTAAAAAGGCATTATTAATATCCAATTGATGTAGGTTCCAATTTTTAATAGCTGCAACGGCAAGTAAAGTTCTAATGGTTGTTATTTTTGCAACTAGGGAAAAAGTATCAAGATAATCAATGCCATTTTGTTGAGTATAGTCCTTGGCAACTAATTTGGCCTTATACCTTTCAATGCTACCATCGGCGTGATACTTGGTTTTAAAAACCCATTTGCAGCCTATAGGACATTTTCCTGTAGGTAAGTCGATTAAAATCCAAGTATTATTTTGTTCTAATGCATTGATTTCAAGTGCCATTGCATCTTTCCAGCATTGCAATTTTATAGCCTCATTGTAAGTTCTAGGATCTTTGGTTTGGAAGATTTTAGTAGCAAAGATCCTATGAGAAGAAGATAATTTGTGAGTGGAATAGGTAAAGGATATGGGGTGAGGGTTGGCGATTTTGAAAATAGAATTGGCTTTAAGATTTGGTATTTGACAGTGATATTGGTCAAGATATGACGGAAGTGTATGAGGTCTGGATGTTCTTCTAGGTTGAGTTTCATGATGTGTACTTTGTATGGCATCTGGCGAAATGTTAGTAGAAGGGGATGAAACAATGGTGGTATTATATGTAGTGGTAAGAGGTGGTGACGGATTAAGAAAAGGAAAATTAGTAGGTGAAGGTGTAAAGGAAGGTGGAGAGGATTCTGCTAAAGGAACTTCATATTCTGTTGGTAGAACAAAGTCTGAATTATCTGTTAAAAGGGGATTAGAGTAAAAAGGGAAAGAGTATTCATAGAAATGAACATCTCTTGAGACAATGACCTTCTTAGTTCTGAAATTATACAGACGAAAACCTTTAGTTGCAGAAGGTTAGCCAAGAAATACACAAGGATCAGCTCTAGTGTCAAACTTGCTTCTATTTGTATAAAACGTAGAGGCAAAGCAAAGGCATCCAAAAATCTTCAAATGATCAAATGAAGGAGCAGTATGGTAAAGAAGTTGAAATGGAGTTTTGTTTGAAATGATTGGGGAATGAGTTCTATTTATTAGATAGACTGCATGAGAAATACAGTCAGACCAGAAGAAAAGGAGAAAATGTGATTGAAACCTGAGAGCTCTAACAACATTCAAAATATGCTGATGTTTTCTCTCAATAGTGATATAGAGTGGTCCAATTCTCTCAAAAGTTTCAATCGAGTATTGGACAAATGCCCCATACTAAAATGCCATATATTAGTGGCATTAGGCTTATTAAAAAAGGGAATAGAAATAAAATTGCAAGTAATGGAAGAATTACAAGAAACATAAGGTAGGACAAGCCTGTAGAGGCCATTAACCTTTTTAGCTAGTCCGATCATCTTCCAGCATTGATGATCTTAGAGGATACAAAGATTGTGTTGAAAAATGAGACAATAAGGATATGAATCAGTAAGCTTGCTAGTAGATATAAGATTGAAGGAAAAATGAGGTATATAAAGAACATTATGAAGTATAAAATTGGAAGAGAATATAACAGTTCCTATGTAAGAAACAGAAACCTTTTGATTATTGGGTAAAAATACATGTGTATTTGTGACAGGTGCATAGGTTGAAAAATTGGATAAGCTATTAGTTATATGATCACTGGCACCGCTATCAAAAATCCAGTGTGTTTGATGAAACTCATTATCATCAATAAGAGGAATCTTGTTTTTTGTCATGTTGATTTTAGCATAAAAGCTTGATCAAATTGAACTAATTTTTGTGAAATCGATGTATGCAAGCGGAAGATCAAAGGAAAACTTTATGAGAAAAGAAAATTCTGTCCAAGAGCTTCCACCGATGTATGCAAGTGGAAGATCAAAAGGATGCCGATAATCAAAACAGGCAACGCCAAGAAGGCTTTGCCAAGATTATCCAAATGAATCTTGATCTAGAGGAACCTGCTACACACCCAAGATCAATAAGAATATGATCCATATAGATGAAACATACTTCTCAAGTGAAGGTGTACGTAAATAACATGAAACCCAACCAAATGAAAATACACTGTCTTGCAACTATCTAGCTTTTTGCAACTATCTTGCAACTATCTCCAAGTGCTTAGAAAATATACTTGCATTCAGAAATACAGGAAAAGAAGAAAGTCAAAGGAGTTCTTAATATAGCTTACTCCAAAATAGAGCACGAAAAAAATACAGTAACAGTAATTCGGAACTTGTATTACCACGGGAAGAACCACAATATCATAAACAATTATAATTAACTCAAATATTTAAATTAAGTGAATTAATGTCTAGAATTCCAAGAAACCATTAATTTCTCGAGGATTCATCATTTTCTTTCTTATCTAAAGAATATCAACATCTGTATATAGTCAATCATGGAAAAATAAAATTTCAAGAAAACATCACACATCAGGCACCAAGAAAATCAAAAGAATGAACAACAGGCACAATAAGGCGCCAAAACCTGCACAGGAAGACGAAAAGCTTAAGTCAATCAATTCTGAGAATTATTGGTTGCGTGTCGAAGAATTCAGTTTGGGGAGAGGATGCCGGAGATCACGCCATGAGAGAGCGAGAGTGCAAGAAAAGGAAGAAAAAGGAGCAGAGAAGAAGATTTGAATCCTCTAGTTGTAGAAAAGAAAAAGGAAATGATCCTTAGACAAGGGAATAGAATATACAAAAAGGTGCCCTGTTTCTTTCGTCGGACATCAGGAAATACAAAAAAAAAAAAGACAGTAGGAAAAAAATCTCAAAGAAATATTAAAGAAAGAGAAATTTATCTGGTTAAAACAGACAAACAGGAGAATCTGAAATAGAAAACTTCCAAGGACATACCAGAAAACGAGAAACCTGTCGATCTTCAGACTTCAGAGAGAAGTTAAGAGGAAAGATATTAAAGATTTAATTTCTTCATGGACAAAGCAAAAGATGCCAAGTGGAAAACTCAAAAAGGGTAGAAGTAAACAAATCCCTATCCTGTTTATCCAAGGAAAACAACAGAAGAAAGGCCATGAAATTTCGAACAATGCAGCAAGATCGATGGATCTTCAGCAAATGTTAAAGAAAAAGGAAAATTTGCTCACCGAATTCAAAGTGATTTGGCACAAACTAAGAAAAACATAAAGGAAACCAGAGATCAAAATAGAGAAGATACTTAGCTGATCAAAGAAAGAATCAAAATCAAGCAAGATGATAGAGAGCCATGCAGGAGAAAGAAAAGAACAGAGGAGTCTGCTGGTGCCGAACAACAACAAGCTCCAAGAAACACAATCAAATATTCTTGAACGTGTCTATGACGATGGCGACGCCGAAAAACGATATAGCAGAAGCTGAGGAACGCTCTGATACCATATTAGAATTTGTAGAGAGAGATAATGCTCTTTGTTAATCTGAAGAGTAATACAGAAGGGGTTTATATACAGCAAAAGGGAGGAAGAAAGAAAAAAAGAAAATGCTAACAAACTTATAACTAACTCATAACTAATCTTGGTTAGCCAATCTTGGCTAATCGTGACTAACTTTGTGAGGTGCTGGTGTAGTCTCTAATAAAACATTAGAGATGTACTCAAATTTTTTACTTAATTATGACATCATGGATTAATCCACTTAACCCAGATGCTTGATTGCTTACTCACCACCATGATGAAAAAACGGTTCTGCATTGGGTAATTTTAAAAATATGTATTTTATATTATTAAAAGTATTGGATATAGATCTAATTGATAGAATTTATCTATTTTTTAATTTGTGAAAATAATATCTTCAATATAAGGTTCAATAAAAGAATGGGAATTAATACCCTAAGATAAGACTTATTGAGTGGGAATTGAGTGAAGATGAATGTAATAATTTAAATTACATGTTGTGCCCTCACAATTAGAGAGGAACCAAATTCAAAAATAGGGGTGTTCTAGTCAAGAAAAGGATTCAATGAATGTTAATGAGAGCTAGTACTTTAAATATGAAACTTAAAGAGAGGAATTTGATGAACATGGAGAAAAGTGGTTTTAAATTACATTTCTGTCCTTAAAATTAGACAATGGTCAAATTAAAAAATTGGGTAATTTAGTCAAATGAAAGTTCTACACCATTATGCGCACTTTTAATAATAGTATAAATAATCATTAAATAAGAAAATGTAAAATAACATTTTTTCTATAAATTATTTTCCAATTATTCAAATAAGTAATACTAAATGAAAATGTAAAATAACAAATTTTCCTTTGCTCATTTTCCAATTCAAACTTTAGAGAGCGAACATTTGTTGTTCAATAAAAACTCCAGAAGCCAAAGACAGCAGCTATTCACACTTTTATACATATTATAGATAGATAAATAGATATAGATATATGCAAGAGGATGGATTCTGTGCTGGAGATAAGGGCCAATGAGATCGGTGTGACTAGTAGGGGTAACAATTGGACTAGATTTGGTCCAATCTGATCCAATCCAGTGTGAGTCCATTATAAATGGACTAAGTCCAATCCAGTCTAATGAATATTTTGGACCATTTTCGACCAGTCCAATTCAATGTCTGGACCATCCAGTCTGATCAAATTCGTTTTGCTTTAATTGATTTCAACCCAAATCTGGTCCATTGACACCTATATTCTATCTTATATCAATGGACCAGATATTGGCTTAATCCAACCCAATCCTATATGAATTTATTATGAACGGACCAGGTCAAATCCAATCTAATAAATATTTTAGACTGGATTGGTTCAATCCAATATCTGTCCAATCCGTCCAAATTAATTTTGGACTAGATGGGACCAATCCAAAACCGATCCATTGACACCCTTAGGTGTGAACTCAGTTTTGTGACTTCCAAATCCGATTTCAATTTACAGAGTCCCATGGACAGGACCAACTAGTAAGCATGTCTCATAGATCTAATATATTACCTTGCAGTAAAATCAACTGGTGGCCCTCTCTCTCTCTCTCTCCTATATGAAATCTGACAAAAGGCTGATGAGGGGAGAGAACCTCAGCTCTGAGCAAGAGGGCACCTTCATTCCAAAACAGTTCCTTGAGCTGTTTGATTACTTTATAAGTCTAATATGATGTCAGACATATCTTGGTCTATAGGTGCTATGACACATGCATGCATGTGGCTATATAGATGGTTGCCCTAAAAGATATTGGACTCCATCTTTAGTGAAACCAGACCACGGAATCATGCTGTACCATGCAAAAGCCCAAAAAGCACACCGGGACCAAATGTTAATGCTTTTGGGAGCTCCACCTACAAGATTCCATGACTTGTGGCTAGGAAAGAGCAACAAGTCCATACTGAAATTGATGGGGTCATGAACATAGTTGAAACTGAGCAAAGATATCTTGAACCACCCACCAAGGGTTATGTCATTAATGCTTATACATCAATCTATGTTGGAAGTAAATCTCTAATTGGTATCTAATAATAAATGGATTTCTTACAAGGGATTGTCTGAACCAAAAGAAATTAAAAAAAAAAAACGTATTGTTGCATGATTTATCAGAATTAATTAAAAAAATTATATTACTAAAGGGAAGTTTTAATATATTGACCAGACTAGTCATAGATCTGCAACATTATGAATAGTTAAATAAAAGTATAAGAAAAATATATGATGTTTTATATGGAATAGTACTGTTTAAAGCATCAAATTCATCATAGGCTACAAACTTGACTCTATTCTCCTTGAGTTAAACTTAGGCTGTATTTGGCATTTTCCTTTTAGATGTTAAAAATTCAGTTTTCATAGGGGCATTATTTTAATTGCAAAAAAGAGATTAATCCAGGTTTAATTTGGAATGAGTACAAATACAAATATATAAAGTGCAAAACCTTATATTTTGTATTATTTTGTTTGTATTTGTACTCTTTCCAACCTGAGCCTAAGATAAGGAATCTCAAATGAAATGCAGCCTTAGTCAAAAAAGACTAACAGTTCTAGCCCCGGCAGACCAACTTTATTTGTTTTACAGTTTTGTGTGTATTGGACTTCAGGTGCATTTTCTTTTTTCTCTCTATCTTTTTACACCTTTTTTTATTTGAAGTGATTTAGCAATGCAATAGGAATATCTTAACTCATAAGAGCACAGGTGTACATAAAAAATTTAACACCAAGGATTAATAAGTCATTTCTAGGCAATCTGACCCTTCAAATGTGTTCTAAAACTGATAAAAGTGAAAGACCCTAAGAAGCTACATGTGTTCAAAAATTGATAAAAGTGAAAGGCCCTAAGAAGCTGCAGTGAGAATCTATCTAAGAAAAGATAGTTTGAACTCTCCTTTGAATCAATGTTTCCATGACCAAGGGTAAAGTATTGATACAATACTTCCAATATGCGACATATCTTATCCATATCCATAGTCATTGATACAAGATGCACTACGGCTGGGTACATATCCCATGAGTCATACGTATCGGTATAATACACCTCTATATCAGGTCGTATCGCATTGTATCACCGAATACGGTCTGATATGTATGGATACGGAGCTTATCTGTGCATAGTTTGGCAAAACTGTATATTAACTACTTTTGGATTGTTTTTCATCCTTAATAAAACTTTAAAATAATATTTATAAAAACTGAAATAAGTAATTTAAGATTTAATTTTTTGAAAAAAAAATCAATAAAACTAAAAATTATAAAAATAATATATTTCATCTACCTTAAATGATTTATGTATTTTATTTTACACATAACAATATTTTAAAAATGACAACATAGTTATTATTTAAAAAATAGAGTTATTATATAAAAATACTAAATAAATGAATTATCCCAACAAAATTAATGGAAAATAAAAAATTATAATTATAAAAAATGAAATGAATAATTTAAGATTTAATTTCTGCAAAAGATTAATAAAACCAAAAATTATAAATAATTTATTTTATCTACCTTAATTGATTTATATGTTTTATTTTAAAATTATATGTAAAATAATATATATATGTTAAAATTGAAAATCTATTTATTATTTCAAAATAGTTATTATTTATATAAAAATACTAAATTAATAAATATTCCCAAAAATTAATAAAATTGAAAATTATAGTTATAAAAATTGAAATAGAATGGTAATTGTTTGATGTTAGAAAGTTCTAGAGTTCTAGTATTGTCGATTGTAACGTTTCTCTTCATATAACCTATTAAAGCATGCATTTTTCATGTGTTTATACATTATTCATAGATAATTCTACTTTTGATTTAATATTATTAACATATTTATGTGATTTGTATACATTTTTCTAATATATACAAGTGTTTCTATATCTTTCATTCGTATCCATGCATTTCCAAAACGTACCCATATTCGTATCCAATTTGTCCAATACGATACTCGATACCAATACTTTGATTCTTGTCTATAACCTTCAAAGGAATAGTTTACAGGAAGTCAAGAATGCTATTAAATTCATTGAATCTTATTCTTGACTAGAATACCACATATTTTTTAATTTTTCCCTCTCTAATTGTGAGGGCACAAAATGTAATTTGAACTACTACGTTTCTCTTCATTCAATTCCCTCAAGCCTTGTATTTAGGGCATTAAACTCTCATTCTCTCATTGAACCCTATATTTAAGCAATTCTTTTCACCAATAACTTATATCAATTAAAACTATATCCAATACTTTTAATGCCTATTAACATTCATTGAATCCTATACATTCTTAACTAAAATACCCATATTTTTTAATTTGGTCCCTTTCTAACTATGAGAACACGAAATATAATTTGAACTACTACATTTCTCTTCATTAAAATCCCTCAAGTTTTATATTTAGGGCATTAATTCCCATTCTCTCATTGAATCTTATATTTAAGCTATTCTTTTCACCAATAACTTATATCAATTAAATCTATATCCAATACTTTTAATGCATATTAACATTCATTAAATCATTATCTTGACTAGAACACCCCTACTTTTGAATTTAGTGGCTTTCTAATTGTGGGGATACAAAATGTAATTTGAAATACTACATTTCTCTTCATTCAATTCCCTCAAGGCTTATGTTTAGGGCTATAACTCCCATTATCTCATTGGATTCTATATTTAAGCTATTCGTCTCACCAATAAATTATATCAATTATATCTATATCCAATACTTTTAATGATATAAAATACATGCTTTTTAAAATTGACCTAAAAATGGAACCGTTTTTCCATCTTGGTGGCAAGTAAGCAATTCAACTATTCAGGTCAATCCATGCACATCTCCAATGTTATATACTAATCATATTAAAGAAAAGTAAGTGTGACAAATAATAATTATTGTTATTGATGTTAGAATGCAATATAAATTTAAAACCAACCCAAAAATGAAAATTACTTTCATGATGACATATCAACAATTCAACCTTTTGAGTCAAGTGTGTATCAATCCTTGATATCATAATTAAATAAAAAATGAAAAAGATAAAAAAATACAAAAACATTATGTAATAATTCATAATTAAAAAAACATTTAGGCACTTATCTAATGTTTTATATTTATCATATTAAAGAAAAATGTGTCAACAAAATTGTTTTTAATTTTGTTGATGATTGAATAAAACACAAATTTAGAACCAACCCAAAATTCTATTTAGTGGTAAGTCAACAATTTAGCATTTTGGGTCAAATACGTCAAGCCTTGATTAATCATTAAATAATAATAAAAATTAGAAAAGATGAAAACACACATAAGTATAAAAAATACAAAAAAAGATGTAGAAAACATTTGGGCACTTCTCTACTATTATATAGTCATCATATTAAAAAATAAGTGTGACAAATAAAAATAATATTTTATAAAAATAGAAATATAAAAATGAAAAATAAATTAAAAATAGATTATCTATTATCAATATCATATCATCATCATCATTAACAAAAATGCACTTGCAAAGCACCTACATGCTACTAATGTGACTAAATGTTTAGATAATTTGCATGTTCTCATGCAACTACACAAAATTTAAAAAATAATGGGCAACTATCGAGGGATGCAAATAGATCGGATTGAATTTGAATCATGATATATCCAAACCCAATCCAATCCAAAGATCCGATCAGATCTTGCAAACATGGATTTGAATTCGAATCTAATGAGGAAGTCAAATATTCAGATATGATACGATCCATTTTAAATTTTTAAAAAATAATAAATTATAAAAAAATAAAATATAACAATTTAAACAAAGAAAAACAAAAAGAAATGCAAGTATCTTTTTAACTATTTTCATCATATATATACATGTTTTTTATAAAAAATAAATAAATAATATAACAAATTTACAAAAATGCAATATAAATAACTTCATATTAGATTGGATCATCAGATTAGATTGGATCTGAATTAGATTCTATTTATGATCAGATCCTACTATTTGATCTGGTTTGAAGATTCAAAATGGGGACATCTGAATCCGACAAAATGAGATCTAACTTCAGATTAGATTGGATCATCAGATCATATGATCTGATCCATTTGCACCCCTACAACTACTAGCTTCTAGGTCAAATGCACAGGCTTATATTCAATGAGTTGAGACCCTTCCCTTCATCACAAAGCTTAGGTTGTCTAGTAAGATGGGAAATCCAACAAGAGAAATTAATCAGAAGTGATAGGATTAATGTGGTTCTAATTATGGGTGTCAACGGATCGGTTTTGGGTTGGACCCTAGCCAAATGAAAATAAATTTGGATGTATTGAACGAACAAATAAGACATATTGAATTGGACCAATCCTGACTTAATGGGCCAATTATTGGATTGGATTGGACGTGGTCCATCCATAATGGTTTTATATTGGATTGGGTCAAATTGAACCAATATCCAGTCCAATGGTAGAAAATAAGAATAAAGGTGTCAATGGATCAAGTTTGGATTGAAATAAATATAAATTAAAACCAATTTGAACAAAATGGATGGTCCAGACATTGCACTTGTCTAGTCCAAAATGGTCTAAAATATTCACCGAATTGAACTAGATCTAGTCCACTTGTAATGAACACATATTGGACTGGAACAGATTGGACCAAATCAAGTCCAATTGACACCGCTAGTTCTAGTAGAGATTCTAATGCTCTAATGTCATCTAATGATTGATTTCTTGTATGAATTTTGTTATATAAGTCTCTTTACACACTTTTAATTTACCATTTAAGCTAACTCTTAAGGGGGTGTTCTCTTTTTGGATTGTGAGAGGGGGAAAGTTGGTCAATGAGGCAATGGGAATCCCTTTAACCAAAAAATCCATGTTCTATTTTCAGATTTTTGTGGGGACTAGGGAAAGTTTATTTTCTTATATTACCTAGGAAAATAAACTTTCCCAGCAGAGGAAAAGTGATAATACCCATCTCTTAAGTGGGTAAAGAACTTTTTCACTTGGGGGAAAAGTTGCCAACACTTGAATGGGACAAAAATGCCCTTTTTAATAATGTATTTTTATGACTAAAACATTCATTACCTTATTTACATGGGAAGTAAAAGAACATGAATAAGTACACTTACCCAAATAAATAACTTACGAAAAGTGAACAGGGTCTAAGGCCATGTTTGGGAGTGCTTAAATATAAGTGGTTATTTGGGCTATTAAGCACTTAATGGTATTTTGGAAATAAGCCTGAAATAAGTGTTTATTTTAAAAATAAGAGCTTATTTTTTAAGCCCAAATTTCTATCTTTTTTAAGTCCTTATACAGTAAGCACTTATTCAACTTTTTTCTTCCAAAATGATCCCTAATTGAATGTTATAAAAGTACTTTTATGAAAGCACTTTATGAAAGTACTCTTATAAAAGTTTTATAAAAGTACCTTTATGAAAGCACTTTATAAAAGTACTTTTACAAAAGTGCTTTCATAAAAATAATTTTATAGGTGCTTTTGTAAAAATATTTTCATAAAAGTGCTTTTGTAAAAGTACTTTCATTTTGGAAGTACTTTTGTGTAAAAGTACTTTTATAAAAGTACATTCAGTGTTTTTGTAAAAGTACTTTAACGAAAGAGTTTTTATAAAATTAATTTAATAAAAATGCTTTCAAAGTGTACATTTTGAAATATTGAAAGAAAATAAATGACAAAATAATCACAAATGCTTATTTAAATGCTTATTAAAGAAAAAGACTACCAAACAATTAATATAAAATAAGTGCTTATTTTAAAAATAAACATTTGAAAAAATTAAGTACCCAATACAAATAAACACTTACTTTTAAGTTAAACACTCCCAAACATAGGCTAAAGTATAAAAATGCTAATAATATATTCGATCATTTATGTAATTTATTTGTAAGCTGCTTTGTAGTGATCCATCTATTCATCTGCAAATAGAATACGAGAGAAAGGGCATAAAAACTCAGAAGTCAGAACTTAAGTTTCCCTTTTCAAGATGCTCGCTCTTAGTTCATTTGTCTGATTCTTTATTAAAACCTAGGTCTTCGAGCTTGACTGAATTACACCCATGAAAACCCTTAAAAAGTGTGAACACCCTTGATCAATGTAAAGTCACAATTGATGAATAGATGGATAAATTATTATAAATTATTTATTAAGCCTACAGAGTCAGATGGGATCTGAAGATTCATGCATTTGTATTATAAGCATTTTCACATCAACTATCTAGTGAAAATACATCTGCAATAGCTTGGCTTACATGTGATGATCCATACAGAATTCGTTCTAATCAACATGGCCAACATAACCAATGACCAAATTGATCCATTGGACAGTCCATCAAACCCAGTGACTACTGACTAGTCGCTTAAGTAAATGTCTCATGGGGACAGTTTTGCTACCTTTCAGATTGAAAAGGATACAAATCAGGGAATAATAATAATATATAGCTGGAAATGTCCAAAGTTTTTATAAGAATTTGCGAATAAGGACAATTCCCAAATTCCAAGGCCACCCACATCACAGAATACAGCTAGCTCTTGGTTTTGATCAAACTTGAGAAATCTCAGCGCTACCAGAAGCAGAACTATTCCTTCTTTGAGAGTCATTTGTCGATTGCATCAACAGTCCTATACCGTTAACTTCTTTCATTAGATCGTTCCAGGCGTAGCCGCAGATAGACAAGTCCAAGAGATAGAGATAGAATCCCAAGGATCACTGGTCCCTACCTCCATAATACAGAGTCATAGATCAATCTAGCTCTCACTCCAAAACTCCTATAATCCTTCTTTAATTTTCATTAAATGCAGCTCACGCAGCTGGATTAATCATCTGTTGACTAAGCAAAACCAAAAACAAAATGGCTTCGTCCAGTTACGACCTTTTACTGAGGAGTAGGCCAATCGGTCAAAATTGGCAGGAACCCATTTATATTGGTTAGAGGTTGATGAATCTTGGACCAGCTGGTGTGGCCGCTTAGAGTCTCAGTCTCTTAATCATACATAACTCACGTAGGTAGGAAAACGATAAAATAGACCGTTCAAAAGCTTTGTTTCTTTGAATCGTGTGGAAAATTTTTTCTCAGCCGAAGCCTGAAGCACCGTGGATGAAGGGGTAGGGATCTACTACCAATAAAATGCTTCCAACACTTTTCGAACAGAAACCACTGTAGACTCTACTCTTAGTCGCATTTTGGAAATATCTCTTCATCATTCATGAGGAGATATTCTTGATGTACGGCTGTAATTTGTGGTTGTGACTGTATTTTCAAAATCAGACTACATCGGACGGTTGGATTGAAAAATCAGAAATCAATTACTTAATTGGTTCCGTTTTATTCCAAAACTGCTTTTTGGCCAAAACTGTTGAGTTGTTCAGTAAACCATTGATCCAGGTGGTTAAACCATCAACTTGGATAATGATTTTTTGTCACTTTTTGTGTTTTTTAATTTTCTTTATTTTTTATCAGAGTAGACCATTCACTTGGACCGGATGATTGAACCATTCAACCTGAGAACTAGACCCAGAACCATTCCCTGTCCGGTCCAATTTTAAAATCCTTGGGTTGAGATGTTATTGGCACCTTATGTTGGTAACTTAGAACTGCTCTCTTTGGTTGGTACATTAGCTGAGTAGTCCCAGTGGATACGTGGATTCAAGTCCTGCTATTATCACCTACGAGAGTTATTAATGCGTTGTAATAAATATCAAAAAATACAAAAAATAAAAGAAACTTGATTCATTTTCAGTATTTTAATTAAAAGCCGATTTGAAGGTTGAATTATTCAACTGTCCACATCAGATAATTTTTGACAAAATCAACGATTTCTAAACTTTCTCTGAATTTTATTCAAACTGGACCCAAACTCTTGATCAGATGATGATTTAAGCGATTCAAGTAGTTGATTGAGCCACCGAGCTCCCACTCTACAATCGGGGTGTCCATTATACAATAACCAGACCGAATCAAAGCATCAAATTAAGAATGGCGTTTTGGTCTTGTCTGAACTTAATAATGGTCTGGTTTAGTTTGGAAAAAATTTAAAATTCAATTTATGGTTTCAGTTCACTTATTTTAAATTTCAGAAACCAGACCAAACTGTAAATCGAACAAAAAAACTAAACAAAAACCATAAACTGAATTTTAAAATTTTCCTAAACTAAATCAGACCAATTTTAAGTCTTGACCAGACCAAACCACCGATGTCAGTTTGACTCGGTCTCATTTTGAAGTCTGGACCATATAGTGAACACTTATATAATTCTTCTTAATACAGGAATGTACGTTATTTGGGATTTTCTAATTTGATTAAGCCGAATGGTCCAACCCGTATTAGAAACTGAAGGTTGGTCTGATATGAGAATTTCTCAGGTCATAATTTAGTGGTTTGATTTAAGATTTTCATCAAAACCAGACCGGACTGGACTGAACCATAAACACCCCTACTCTTTTTTACACTCAAAACTTTGATTATATAGATTCCTTCCATCTGGTAAGAATAAAGCACTGTATTTGAAATAGGTAAATCAGCTTATGGCATGGGTCTTGAGAAGGAGAAATAATTAAGCAAATTGGTCCAGACCTGGCTAGACCCTAACATGGCTAGCCAACCCCGCCCGGTGCCAAGCCGGGACATCTATTCCAAGACCGGACAGCTGGGCAAGCTGTCTTTTGCCACCTAGTCACGTACCCATCATTCCCACTAAAAGCAAGAAGTCGTTGATGAATCAAGAGTATCTTGTTTAATGGATTTGTTGACGTGATGCCTCACCCACCTCGCCCTAAAGGTGTTTGCTTATTTTTCTAAACCAAAATGAACAGTTTCCTTGGGGTATTTTTATTTGTAACTAAAGGTTTGTCTTTGTCATATCCTTGTTTGTTCGAGTAACATCCAAGTTGTCTAATGATAATCTGGATAACTATCTTCATTCTTTGAATGGTTGCTTGTGTAATATATTAATTCGCTAAAGCAAAGATTATTCAAGCATAGTGATTAGTGAACTCTGTAAAGTAAAGAGATACCATAATTGCAATTATTGCTTGCTTACATAGATACTTTTGGGACCCAATTAAATAACAGAAACAAATTTGTGGATTCTTTTTATATAAAATGACGACTATATATTTAACTATATGATTCTAGACTCTCCTGCCTTCCTAATCCAGTCCTTTCACAGCTTTATGACTGTTTTTGTCTTTCTTTTTCCCTTTTTGTATCTGATTTTTTTTAATTGTTAGTTTAGCTTCTTGGGCTGGAAAAGAATATACCAGCGTGGTATTCACGTTTATGATTTGGTAGCTTGTGGTGCCCTATATTTGGCATCTCCCTCTCTCTGTCTGTCTGTTGGTCAAATAATCAAGTTCTTTTGATGGGTATGAGTAAATTTGGAGGAAGAATGGATTTTGAAGTTCAATATAATCTGGGTTGCAATTATTTTACTTCATCTCTGTTAGAGGGTTCTCTGTTGCCTCTTAAAACAAGGATTTTCCATGTGGCAGTTAGAAGGAATTAAGCCAAAAGCTTTCTGTGGTCAACCAGACAACCACCTCCACCCGTCTCCATGTGGCGGTAGGAGGAGAGTTCTCAATTTCTGCTTTCTTCCTGTTCTCAAGACGTATCAAATTTTCTCAAACTGGGTTATTTATTTTTCGTAAGGAAATTTCAAGTGGCCAAATGCATGGCTGCAAGCAAAGGAAGCAATTTCCCTGATCCTTCCTTCTTTCATTATGAGATGAGATTTTCTCTGTATGTAGGCGATAGAGAACTTAATTGTTTAGCCAAGAAGCTAAGGAATTTCTGTAAATCTTTATGCCCACTACTCAAGGATGTAACAATTTGAGGCTATCATGTATCAACTACAAAATTGTTATGAATTTTGAGATTTCTTTTAGCTTTCTATATCAAAAGATAGCCAAATTTCAGGGATTCTTCAGGATTCAATTTTGTCATTCAAAGATTGGGTAATCAGAAAAGAAGAACATATGGGTGCATTAATTTTTTTATTGGGTTATTATATATTACTGCTTTGATTTGTGCCAAGCCACATGAACTGCAAACAGAACAATCCAAAAGATTTGAATATCATAACTTAAGATTTTTCTTTAAAATTTGCATGCCATTTGTCAATGCTATTGATAAACACTCATGTTTACAGACTTCTAATATGAAACGGAAAAGATCAAACATTTCAACACTAAAAATCCTTGATAAATAAATCAACAAGGTTGTGCATAATATGTATAAGGAAATGAAGTTTTCAAACTAAATTTTTCCATAAAAAATGGTGGTTTAATTATTCTCTGTTAATCTCGTTTTCTGATATATGAATTTATATTAATAATATATTACAATTAAATTAAAATGGATCAAGATTTGATCTCCCTATAAACAGTTATACTGTTCAGTATCCATGCAGCTTAATTCATTTTGGATTTTGGGTGTATCTGGATCATGATCCAATCCATTGATAGCCTTGAACATATTTAAAGAATCTTATGCCCCATTTTTCCATGGGGAAACTGTTTTTTCTTTCCTCTTTCTTCATAGAATGTGAAATTCCTACACAATCTGCACATTAAAGGCTATCCCCACCTCTTATGCAGCCATCATGTCTTGGTGAGGTATTTTAGTGCTGTCAATAGCATTTGTGCTCTGAGTATTTGATTTTTTTTTTTTTCTTTTGTGGGAAACAGAAAAGGGCCATTACCTAATGCTGATTCCTACATCCAGAGTGTTGGGTGTGGTGGAGTGGTTACAAACCAAAACCTTGCCACTTTTCAGCACAGGATAGCTGAAAGCTCTCAGACTGGAATCTGCATTTTCCTGCTTATCTACCCATGATTCAGTTTAGTGAGACCTTTCATTCTCCAAGGTCATTGATGTCTAACTGGATACAAATTCAGTGCACCACTATCCTTGAGGCTATTCAATTTCAACCCTTAAAAACGAAACAACACATTGGATGGTTTAGGTTGGACCATGATTCCATATAGTGGCTGCAACATGATCTCCCATTTCTATCTAGTTGGTCTCCAATTAGAAATCCAAAATTTCAGAATGAAGAGAACTCAGAAACCCCAATTCAAAGAGCTAAATGTACTCCAACCTTTTGCTTCCTTTTGTTGGTGTTCTCAATGTGCTTTAAGCCTTGTACTCAATCTGTATCATGGCCATCTTTAGTGGGAGTACCATGTTAGCACCACATATACCAAAAGAAAGTCGTAGCCAATTAGCCATAGGCATATTAGGTGAACTTTACACTCATTTAGCAAATGTGGGACCAAATTCCCAAGAAAACAACAAAGAGAAGAGGAGCATCTCCAAGTGCAAGGTCACCTCATCTTCTCTTTTCAACTAACAATGTACAGATGATTTATTAGTTTTTTTTTTTTTTTTTTATTTGGTACCTTGAAAGCTTTATGCTCTGCTTACACACCACATAAATTGAATGATTTAATTGCTCCTTTTTTTTTGTTTTGGTTTTTAAATTAAAAAATAAATGTAGAATCCAAGTTGAAGATATTATCAACTGTTTAAAAGAATTAATGAAATGAAGTTATTCCATATCTTTCACACAAAACCCCCACTTGGGTAGGGTAGGGGTGTGTATAGTCCGGTTTAGTGCGGTTTGAAGAAGATCTCTAAGTAAGCTAAATTATTTTATTGCAGTTTGGTACGATTTCTAATACGGTTTGGGTTATTCTATTGGGTTTAGACCATTTAGAAAGCCCAAACAATGTATGTGTCATTTCAAATGGTAATATGTATGCTATATAAACAATAAAGCAAAATTGTCATTATAGAAGGTTTAATATTTATCCCAAACCATATGGGATAAGCCTTGTCCAAATGTCATTGTATCATCAACTCTAAAGTTTTACATGAATAATCGATGTAAAAATTATATCGATTTTATCCCATTACTATTTTTTAGATTTGATGACATTTTACACTAATTTCAAAGGCAGCGTTAATCTAGAGAACTTCCCCACACCCACCAGAGCATCATATCCATCAAACTATAGGTAAAAAAAATTTAAATCTTCTAAAAGAGCTAATAAATTGATTTCTGTATGTTTTTTCAAAGCACGTTGAAGCAATTCAAATCAAAACTCAATAAAATTGAAAATCAAACTATTTATAGCTACTAGCCAAAAGAATACCCACAAAATGCTTTCAAGTTTTACCAAAAATGTCCAAATAACTACTTTATCTTCAGAACCCTAAACATGGATAATTGAGTAAACAATGAAGAGGGTCTGCGCCTGAATCTGTCGATTCCATTTGCAGAGAGGTTCAAGCTTATCCCTCCAATCAGAACTTCAGCTTTGAAACATCAGCATCCAAGGAAGCAACCCAACCTGCTAAATTTGAAACCGTACCATCCCCCCCCCTCCCCCCTCTCCCTCTCACAACCTGCTTTTCTAGGCAGTTTCTCATTCTTTCTAAACAATGAATTTTTCTCGTACTTTGGAGCCATTGATCTCGTTTTCTCACTTTCTTACTTCTTTCCGTGATAAAAATATCATAAAATAAATACATAAATAAATAATTTTTTTTACCGCGTAAGTTTAAACTTCAGTACAAAGTACACGCTTTTGCCAATTATGGAAGATTTCCACTCCAAAGGATGGCCCCGCAAATGGGTTAAATCCATCTCAGCCATATGATTCACGCGTCAAGCTTGATGGGTCCCACTTAACTGCATGCTTGCCACGTATGAAGATAGAGAGAGTGGAAGAAACATGGGTTCCAACTAAAAAGCCCATGTAAGTGGGACCCAGCTCCGTAAAAATCTAAGCTGGCTAAGGAGATAGAATACGAGAAGGACGCAACAGTCGATCAGAGGAGCACCGCCCAACCCAAACTCAAATCCCAAGAGCGAAGCCACCGGGGTCACTGGGGAATGCCGGTTGTCCCCAGTTTTCCTCCCCAAGTCAATGACCGGTTCAACAGGTTGTAAAAGGGTCGGGTCCCACCGTCCCACAGCCAAAGTTAAGTAGTCAAAATAATAATGAGATAATATTAAAATAGTACAGCCCGGTTACTCCTCACTCTTGCCAACTAACAAATGGTTGGGCGCCCATGTTCCTCTTCATCATTAATTATTATTAAAAAAATATAGGCCGTTTGATCAGCTTAATCTGTCATTGTATCTCATCTAATCCAACCGTCCGATTCCGCGTTAACGCGTAAACTCGTCTCTTCTTGTGGGCGTCCCACCATAAATAACCCTCTCTCGCATTCTCTCCCTCAGCAGGTGCAGAAAGGAAACGCCTCGAAGCCCTTCATCTTTCCTCTGCATCTGTTCTTGATTTCTTCTCTCAATCATTCGAGCAAAGAAAAAACGTAGAATTGTAAGTAGAAATGCCTTCTTTGGAGGATGAATTCTTCCCTTCTACGCCGGGCAAGAAGGACAGAGCCCACACCATTAATCGACAATTCCATCGATGCTTTGCTTCTACCAGTACTATGTTCCTCTGGGCTCTCTTCTTGATCGCTTTAACAGCTTCGTATCTCAGTTTCCAGAGTCTTGTGCACTCGGGCAGTCGCTATTTCACGGCTTCTTGGGGTGGGATTCAATGGGAAAAACAGGTTCGAACGTCTGCCCAGATCCGTCGGTCCGGTGGGATGTCCGTCCTCGTCACCGGTGGTGCTGGGTTCGTCGGTACTCACGTCTCTCTTGCTCTCAAGAAACGCGGCGATGGCGTTGTGGGCCTTGATAACTTCAACAATTACTATGACCCATCTCTGAAAAAAGCTCGGAAAGCCCTACTGAACAACCATGGAATCTTCGTCGTCGAGGGTGACATTAACGACGCCCGTCTCTTGGCGAAGCTCTTTGACATCGTGGCGTTCACTCACGTTATGCATCTCGCGGCGCAAGCTGGTGTTAGGTACGCCATGGAGAACCCCCACTCTTACGTCCATAGCAACATCGCCGGCCTCGTTTCTTTGCTCGAAGCTTGCAAATCGGCGAACCCTCAGCCGGCTGTGGTCTGGGCTTCTTCCAGCTCCGTTTACGGACTCAACGAGAAAGTGCCCTTCTCGGAGTCCGACCGAACGGACCAGCCGGCGAGCTTGTACGCGGCGACGAAGAAGGCCGGAGAAGAAATCACACACACATACAACCATATCTACGGTTTATCAATAACCGGGCTGAGATTCTTCACCGTCTATGGCCCCTGGGGAAGACCCGACATGGCTTACTTCTTCTTTACCCGAAACATTCTCCAAGGGAAGCCGATAACTGTGTACCGGGGGAAAAACCGGGTTGATCTCGCCAGGGATTTCACCTACATTGACGACATCGTAAAGGGTTGTTTGGGGTCTCTGGACACGGCGGGCAAGAGTACCGGAAGCGGAGGGAAGAAACATGGTCCGGCACCATATCGGATATTCAACCTGGGGAACACATCACCGGTAACGGTACCGGCACTGGTCGGAATTCTAGAGAGGAATCTGAAAATGAAGGCGAAGAAGAACATCATCGACATGCCTGGTAACGGAGATGTGCCCTTCACGCACGCTAACATAAGCTCGGCGCGTAGGGAACTCGGGTATAAACCCACCACCGATTTGCAAACCGGGTTGAAGAAATTCGTTAGATGGTACCTCAGTTACTATGGTTACAATCACGTCCAAGGCAAAGCTGTAAATTGATTTTTTTTAAATCTTTGTATTTTTTATTTTTTGTTTCTTGATAAAAAAAATCAATGAAAATTGATTCTTTTCTTGAGGAGGCGGTGATGAAGACGCTGATCCTCACTAGTTTTGAGGTTTCTTATAACTTATAAGGGAATTCTCTCACTCGCAGTTCTTTTTATTTATCCACCCGATTCCGATACGCCCGATACGCATTTGTTTCTTTTTCTTTATTTGGAATTGCTGTTTAAGGGAGGGTATTTCGGTCAAAGGATAGCTAGTAATATTTAATGTCAAGGGAGTCCATGCAGAGATTGACAGCTAAGGGGATTATCATACCCTTATCATAATCCCGTGAAATACGGTTGAGAGTTGAGACGGGAGGCTCTTTTGAAGTTTGCTACGGCAGCCGTCCGATTCGACGAGGTTGTAGATATAGCATTGTGGGCCTGGACCCGAAATAGCTGTAAAGCTGAGGATGTCGCTGGAAGGAAGTGCTTGCATTGCACAGTTGCCGACAGGGGAAGACAGTGCCAGACTGCCTGGTAGATGGGCTTCTTCTCTGAATTGGCTGGCTATGGGCCTGGGCCTTGTTGTTTTGGCATCGTGGTAGGACCTGATCAAAGAGAGAAACGCGTGTGGGGACTGGGGAGTACATGGCTGCTTTTGTCGGTGGAAGCGGAGTTGACGATGATGATGAAGATGAGGACCCACCTTTGAAATCCCGAGAGAGAGAAAGAGAGAGTTGAGATCGGGACTGGGGAGTCGACTGTCGAGACAGGCTCCCTGAAAATGTCGTATGAGAACGTGGGGAGATTAAGAGAGATTGCGAGTATTGGTCGGCGGTGAGACAAGAAACAAATCCGGCCGTTTGGTTGGGTTGGGTACCCGCTAAGGTAGTGGTGGATGCCGTGAAATCTCGATTGGTAACATGGATGCTTATCTCCTGTCATCTCACTCAACTTTCGAGCCTTTCTTGGCTGGCGCTTGTTGGTTAATTTTGAATTTTTTTATTGAGAAGCAACTGAGCCACCTTTGCAACGCTCGGTAGATACGGTAGTGTGGTCCAATCAAGCTTTGGCTGGTAACCGGAACCAGCCCGAAGCGGTTTGGGTTGGTAGGGATTGAACTATTGAAGTTAGAGTTGGTTCAAGTTCAACAACTCAGGTTAGATGAGGGTTGACCTCCATTCGGTGGAGGTCCGTGCTGTCTTGGGCCAGGGGTTCGAGGCCCATGGGCCAGCATGGCACGGCATGAGTCCTGTTCATGGGCTGGGTGGACGGGCTTGAATAGGCTTTTTGGCCCATGGGCTTAACCTTGGGCCAAAAAGTCCGACTTGCATAAAATTTGAGCCGGGCTCGAGCTTTGTCAAAATAGCCTGGCCCGAGCCTAACCCAGCTCGACCTATAGTTAAACCTAAGTAAAAACCCTATGTGATGTCCATTTGAATAATTTTTTTGATTTAAGAAGGTTGTTGATTCACTTGTAGGCCCATTGTTCATTTAAATAGGGGAAAAAACATTTGAATTAAAATAGATAATGTTCATTTGAATAGGAAAAAAATCGAATTTCTTTTATTAGGTCGGGTTTCGGGCTTTAGGCTTTTTATTAGGGTCGGGTTTAGGCTCAAGTTGTAGGCCCGTGAATAAAGAGTAAAAGCCTGGCCTGGCCCGGCCCATGAATAGGTCTAGGCACGACTGCTCTTGCCTTGTCGTCTGTGGCCTGTGTACTGGAATGGCCTAGCTCAGCCTGGCATGACCCATATATATAGTTATATAATATTATATAAATTATAATTATATAATAATATATAGTATATAATATATTAATAAAATAAATATTTTTTTAATTTTATTATACTAATTTATTTAATTATTGCATATATAAGTAATTTTATACACAAAATTCATATAAAATTAAATTTTTTAGTTTTTTGTCAATATTTTTTAAAATTAATAGCTTTGGCCCGATGAACAGCCTGACCTGGCCCAAGGCTCAGCTCGCAGCATGGCACGGGCCCAGGCCGTGGGCTGTCGGGCTGATTCCAAATTTTTCATCGTGGAGGGCGGCACAGTCCGTGACAACCTATGGGCCAGCATGGCATGGCCCACACTTTGCACCTTTACTAGTTGGACACAGCACTGCCCACTTTACACTTTACACTTCTACTAGTCGGACCCTTAGCCCGCAGCCCAACAACTCTTTTGTTTCTTTTTGGGAAAATTTTACTCTAGTACTGAATTTTGGGTAGTGTTAAGTTAGTATCCGAACTTTTAAACGTATCACTGCATTACCTAAAATTTCAAAAAGAAGTTGATCCTTATGGTTAATCAATTATTAATTATCTTTTGACAATGTTAAAATTATCCTTCAAAAGAAGATACTTTCAATAGAAAATTAATGTAGGTTAACGGTGGAGAATTTGACACTTTTTGAAAAAAATGTCAGTGACACTTTCAAACACTTTTTGAAAGTAAGGTTTAAAGTATCGATATATATTGAGCCATATTGATCGATACATATCATTTTGATATGCCCATACAGTGGATATATCAGGGATTGACCGGTTCAAGGGTGGAGGAGTTCTAAACCGGCCCCTTGAACAAATATAAAAGAATAACACAACAAAAAATACTATTGATTTCTCCCATACGCCTCTACAACATATCGAGCATATTGACATTTTTAACATTGTTTGAAAGTTTAGTAGTGTAAAGTGGAAATTTTCTTTTTCTTTTTTCCTCAATCGTTCCATAGGCGTAATAGTCGGATTTGACTGCATGAATCAGACTTCTATTGAATCCATAGCATTAATTGTACCAACACATCCTGGTGCAAGATTTAGGGGAGATTGAAGGTCGGTCATGCAGTTCTAGTATTTTAAAAGATTACATGCATTAAATACTCAATAAAATTAAAAATCATATATATGATTAGATTGGATCTGATTCGTTATTGATTGCCATGACCAAATAAAATGACAAATAAATAAAAAAATCATGAAGGTTACCTCCATACGCCATAGCCACTAGTTGACCGATTTACCTCTATTCTTGTTTTTGAATCTAGAGATGTTAATTGGATTAGATTTGGTCTAACTTGATCTAGTTCAATGTGAGTCTATTTATAAATGAATTGGACCCATTCAGTTCAAATTCAATATAAATCAAATTCAATCTAATTTATTAAAATGTAAATGAAATAGATTGGATCCAATTCAAACTGAATTAAATATCAAAATTATTTAACAAACAAAATATATAAGAATTTACAGAAATATATTAAAATTAAAAAATAAAAAAACTACAAAAATATATTCTTTTGGCATTAAAAAATCACTTTTGTAGAAGTGTTTTTATAAAAGTACTTTTACAAAAATATTTTCGTATAAGTATTTTTATAAAGTACTTTTATAAGTGTTTTCGTAAAAATTCTTTCATAAAAGTGTTTTTGTAAAAGTACTTTCATTAAAGTGCTTTTGTAAAAGTGATTTTATAGAATTACTTCCATAAAAGTGCTTTCCTAAAGTACTTTTATAAAAATATTTTCGTAAAAGTGCTTTTATAAAAGTACTTCCGTAAAAGCTCTTTTGTCAAAGTGCTTTCATAAAATTGCTTGTGTAAAAGTACTTCTATAAAAGTGCATTCATAAAATTACATTTGTAAAAGTGCTTTTACAAAACTGCTTCTATAAAAGTGCTTTCATAAAAGTATTTTTGTAAAAGTGCTTTTCATAAAAGTATTTTTATAAAAGTGCTTTTGTAAAATTACTTTCATAAAAGTGATTTTATGTCGGCTTCAATTTTGATTGGTTTCAAATTGGACAAGGGTTTGGCCTCATAGGGAGAATAACGGTTCAGCCGAAGGTCATAATTTTTAGGTCCAAAGTACAATGGGGTGGGTGCCAGCTCAGAATTGATGCCATTTCATGGGCGGACATTGGTGTATAGAGTGGGGGTTTTTGACATTTTGAATGTTTTTGGAGTTGGAGGTTGCTGGATATTTACCAATTTGAAACTAGAGGTTTTGTCTGTGACTCTATGTCAAAAGGAAAGATTGTCATATGTTAGTAGTTAAAATAGAAAAGTCATATGAAGTATTTCAGTGGTAATTATAACAAAGCTGAGTACCAATCATTTAGTATTTCACTAGCTATTGGAGGTTAGTTTATTTTTCTTCTTACTGTGTTGTTAAGGCTCAGTTTGGGAAGAGTGCAATACAAATATGTACAATGCAGAACCTTGTATTACAAACCTTGTATTTGTAATGAATATATTTGTATTTGCAATCTTCCCAAACTGAGACTAGTATACATCATACATCATAATTAAATCAATAATTTAGATACTATCATGTCTAACATATATTCATCTACATACCTTGTGGTCAAGCTCCTCAATGCCTCTATTTTGGATTATCTTTTTAATCAGCTTATGAAATACTGATTCAAGAAATTTGCAGCTTCTGCAGTCAATCTAGAGTTATACTAAATGTTTGGAAAGAAGGTAAATATGTCAGTACAAAACTAGCCCAACTAATGTGAACCATTTTACACTACATATTTGCATTGTTTCCAAATGCAACCATAGAGTCAATTCTGTTTTTTTGGAGAAAATTGGCTCAAAACTGCTAAATCTTGGTACAAATCTTGTTATCAACAATCTAAACCACAATACAATACTGAATTCCATGTTTGATAGGTTCCACCAAATCATAATGGAGGCATTTTTACCCAACAAAAGAGAGTAAAAGGAATGGAATTTTAGTGCATTCATGATAAAGATAGTTTACTCAAATGATTATGTGCATGTTGCCACCTACAATCCCCTTGAACCTGCCAACACATACATCAACCCATATACATCGATCATTGATGGGAAAGTCATCAGTTTGCTGATACAATATGTTTGCACAACACCACCTGTTCAAGGGCTAGGCTTCAGGCTCGAATTTCCAATGTTTTGGGTTGGGCCCATTCAAATTTCGGAAAAATCGAAGACTGAGCCTGGTCCATGGAAAGGTCTACTCAACACCTATCATCACTTCACTGCTAGATTATTCTTTCAGGTTAAACAATTAAAGAGGAAGAAATTGAGATGCAAATACAATAGCATTAGCGTGTCATGGCTTGGGATATACGTCTAGAGGACCATATCAACCATTTTTTTGGTAATAAAAACAAAACTTATTAAAAAAAGCTCCCATTCTCCCAAAAACAATTCCAAACCAAAACCAATCAAATAAGAGAAGAAAATTACACAACAAACTCTCCAACAAAATAACCATGGCCAAAAAGAAAAAGCTCAGAAACACAAATCCACAAGAAAATGAACTTCCACACAACATCCTCAAAAAATGCAACAAACCAACCCATCTGAGGGAAAAACCAGGCTCTAACAGATGCCTAAAATCCAGTAGCCTGAGGACAAACAAACAAGATCACAACCTCTTTACTTCTTGAAGACTTTCTTTGATTTTGTCACCTTCTTGTTTGGCCCAATCCCAATAAGCTCCTTCAATCTCATAAAAACTTTTGATACCAAAACATTTCGATGTCTTTTATGACTCTGAATCTTCTCCACTGCAAGAAGATTATTTCTGACATCTTTCATATGCTTAGAATTCTCATTAATCCTCTCCAACTCCAAAACTGAGTTTTTCTAAAAAATCTGAGCTGCTACACCCTTTTCATTGACAACCCTCGCAAATCCAATAGGTCTCAACACTTTGTTTGTATCTCTAACCCTTGAATTATTTCCTTCAAATCCTACATCAGACTTCCTCAAAGGTATTCTGTATTTCTCTTCTAGTTCATTAAAAGGTTTCCTAGTGAACTCCTCTCCTAAGAAAAATAAGTCCAATGATTTGCTCACTCCAACTTCAGTGTTTACCAGCTTTTCTAAGTTGATTGTCCTTTCAACCATGCCAACCTCCACTTAAGTATCAAGAAGCTTGCTTCGTAGAAAGCAAAGTACTTATCAAAAGGGGGAAGGGTAAAATTGATCAAAAGCACTCTTGCAAATCTGTCCACTTACTTTCTATCTCTCTTCCCTGTTCCTAACTCAATAGCTAAAAGAAAAGAAATGTTGCAAAGGGAATTCTTATGGAAAGGGTGGAAAGATGAAAAAAAGATTCATATGATAGCTTGGGATCAGATTTGCACTCTAAGGTATTCAGGTGGTTTAGGTCTAAGAAGAATAAAAATATCTAACACAACCTTATTGGGAAAGTGGATCTGGAGATTTGGAGTGGAAGAAAATGGTTGGTGAAGAAATCTCATTGCATCTAAATATGGTCTATAGCCGGGGGATGGATGACTTCTACCAATTTACCTTCCTATGGATGTTCTCTTTGGAAAGCTATAGTGAAAACTCCTCCTATTGTCCTAAAAGAAGTTGGCTTCAAGTTAGGAGATGGGGAAAGAATTCGCTTTTGGATGGCTTGATAAGGCATCTTTAAAAGAGAAATTTCCTCGGCAATTCTCAATAGCTGCGGACAAAGAGGCAATGGTGGCTGACTTCTTCAAGTTAATTCAGGGTGAAGTGGTGTGGAAGCCTATATTCAGAAGAGATTTCCATGACTGGGAAGTGGAGGATATTGTAAATCTGTTGAGCTGCCTTAATGCATTTTCCTTTCAGCTCCTTTCAACTGACAAGTGGATCTGGATTTGGACTACTGATAGAAAGTTCACTGTCAGATCTTTTGTTGAAAGTATGAATTTTAGAAGGGAAATTGGCTTCTAATATAAACAAATATGAAATCCTCAACCTCCGTCCAAAATCAACTTCTTGCTGTGGGCTTTTGCACTAGGGAAATGTCTAACAAAAAGCAATCTGGAAAAAAGAGGTCTTAGTTTAGATGATCTTAGCTATGGAATTTGTGTCTTGAAGAAGAATCCATTAACCACCTCTGTAAGCATTGCACGATTGCTCGGAGAATTTGTTCTCACTTCCTTAATGCTATTGGTATTAGTTGGGTAATGCCGGGTACAATGAAGAATCTGTTTCAGTGATGGTACCTACCAGGCTTATCAAAGAAAGGAAAATACATTTGGAATGCCATTCCAGTTGTAGTTATCAACACTATATGGTCTGAGAGAAATGACAAAATCTTTTAAAAAGAGAAGAGAGAGCTGGAGGTGCTGATCCAGTGCATTGTAGCCAGACTTGCCTCTTGGCTTTCTACCATCCATGTGTTTTGTAATCAAAACTTGTTTGTGATGCTTAATTCTGTCAATCTGTGGGATATATGATTAGACCCTTGGGGGGTGAATGATTCTTGGTATTTCCCCTTTCTTATATGATTATCTTCATCATGAATAAAATTTACATTACCATTTTCAAAAAGAAAATGTTAGGGTTTAATATTTAGGATAGGTTTAATTGGCATCTTATCCTTATTAGGTTAATGCCAATAAGTTGAATGCTTCTATGTTGTTCCTAGAAGGTCTGTTTCATTAAGAGCTATATAGAAACAAGAGAGACAGGCAGGATTAAAGACATAAATTATATAAATGGACAAAAGGGTCAATCAGAGAAGTTTTATTTAATAATAGAGGTTACAATTTTTCCCTGATCTATGTCAGAAGTGCAACTGTACAACCCATCTAGGGGACTTTAGCTTAGTTCTTCTTGGAAAGCTATTGTATTTCGATCAGGTGATACTTTTATCATAGGCAATGCTTTGATTTATATTTCTTTTGTTGCTTATGGTGAATAGTCCATCTGGTTCAGGTTCAGGTTCTACTTCAATTTGTCATTGACTTCTTTGTTACTAACAATCTAGCAAATAAATAATTGCCAAATACTTTCTCATTTTTCTCTTTTCTTTCAAAACAAATAAGACATTTTCTTCCAAACATGAATTGATTTACTTTTTAAAAATGCTTAACATACAGGGAGTGAGAAAATAGAAAAGATTTTACCCTTTCATTCACATTGTATTTGATTTTGAGGTTGGGAAAAAAAGTGCTTGGCTTTGTTTGCCACTTCTGCTTCTAATATTGCTTCCAAGAAGATATCTGATCCTTTTACATCATCTGCCATGATATCCACTTTTTAATTATTTAAACATTTTTTTTTTCAACAGGAAACATGTAGTTGTTCGCACAAAAAGTAAAGGCTAGTGCATTATCTAGTTAATTCTTTCAAGATACAAGTGGAAATTGTAAGTAGAGGTGCATGCATAAGGAGGACTACTTAACACCTTTATTAGAACTATATTTGTCAACCAAGTTGCATGTTGAATCAGTTTGATGAACCTGAGAAATAGAAACTTTTCATTTCAATGTTGACCTGCTTCTTAACCTTAAAGAAATGTCCTTTGCTCTACTGGCATTACCCGTGGAGATATATGTAAAGATGTGTAACCTCAGAATTTAAACCCAGAATTTCATCAGAGTTCTACACAAGAACATCTTTCACTGGCACAAAGTATCCATGAGTTGTATTTTCTTACTATCTTTTAAATTAGCATTGGTTAAGACAGTTGAGCAAGGGACCATTAATTGGTGTAATAGTAAAATCTCAGGTTGGCAAGTGTGAGAACATGGTTTGAATCTGAGGGCGGCCACTTTGTGTGGAAAAAATGCCAAAAGTTAGGACCATATCCAGTCTACCACTCCCAAGATCCCAGCTAGCTGGGACCAATATTGGGTAATGGCCTTTTTTTATTAAGACGTTGAACAGTTTTTGGATCATTAATTATTTTTGTTCAATGCAAACCAAGATGTTCCTCTTTCCTCCATAACTTTGTCAGACTTGTCAACAGGACCTTCAATACATGGCAAATATATGTGGTTAGATATACTGTTATTTTGTAGACATAACTAGTATAGTAGTCTATGGCTATTCTAGACCTAGAATACAATGAACTTTTTATAGTACAATTGGGGTGGGTTCCAACTCAGAATTGATGTCAACTCATGGGCCAGCATTGGTGTATAGAGTGGGGGGTTTTTGACATTTTGAATGCTTTTAGGTCTGTAGTGTAATTCAGAAATCTAAATTGGGTTTGTTTGTATTTTTTCGATAAGAATATGGACCAATTTATCTTGGATTGGCACAATTCAATAATTATAACGAACCATCCAAATCCGATTTGATAAGGTTTGGATCAAATTGGACCCAATCCAAAACCAATCAATTGACACACCCCTATTTGAATCCCTAAAGAAAATGTAGGAAGATCTTTCTTGTTGCTTTGAGTCTAAGATGAATGCTTAGGTGGTGTTTGATAAATCTTAAATTTTATATTTGAAAAGTTAAAAAGATATTGTCTGAAATTTAAAAAGAAGCATATATGCTTTTCTACTTTTTAGACGCTCTGAATTTATAACTTTGTTTGTGTTGGATCAACCTTTTACCATCTGAAATTTACTGATTTTACTATTTTACCCCCAAAACATACTATTTGGAAATGTTGAGTTCAATTTGCATTTATCTCATAAAAAAGTAATTTTCAACCTCAAAATAATATTGAAACAATACAAATAAAAAATAATAAATTAATAATTAGTAATTAATAAATGAAACGATTAAAATAAAAAAAATAATTAATGACTATAAAAATATTAAAATAATTAATAATTAATAATTAATAAAATAATAATAATAATAATTATTATTATTATTGTTATTACTCACCGAACCGCCACTACTACAAGTTGTAGTGGCGGTGGCAGGAAGACATGGGAGCAAGAGAGAGAGAGAGAGAGAGAGAGAGAGAACTACCGCTACAAGTTGTAGTGGCGGTGGCAGGAAGACAAGGGGAGAGAGAGAGTTGTATGAAGACGAGAGAGAGATGTCAAATGGGAAGGGGTATTTTTGACTTTAGGTCACATTTGAAACACGTCTGAACATGTTAAGTGACGGGCCTGAGTCTAAAAATTTCGGATCTAAAAAAACTTTTCAGACTCTATTTCAGATGCAACACCAAGCAAAGGTGACGTTTGAAAAGCAACACTTTCAGATTTAGACGTTTATAAAGTGGAATCAAACCCCACCTTAGTGATCACAAGGTTTTATTCTATCCTGTACTCAATGGTTCAATCCTTTTCTCTCTCTAAAATAGTGTTGACGGGAATACATAGAAAAGTTGGATGTTGGTCCTCTCTCTTATTTTCTATTAGTTAAGTTTCACCTATCAAAAGAAATTTCCTAAAATAGTGGGATTTAATTCCCTTATTTTTTCTGAACTAATAGTTTCTTTATGCCTAATTAAATGGAATGAATTTTAAAATTTAAATTTTAAATTTGAAATCACTTAAAATCTGGAGCTAATTTAGGAAAGAATATGCCTAATTAAATGGAATGAATTTTAAAATTTAAATTTTAAATTTGAAATCACCTAAAATCTAGAGCTAATTTAGGAAAGAATATGCCTAATTAAATGGAATGAATTTTAAAATTTAAATTTTAAATTTGAAATCACCTAAAATCTGGAGCTAATTTAGGAAAGAATGAGCTCTAATTTGGATGGTTTTGGATTAGGACCATGCAATATGGATCTTGGCCACTATGATGGGCCATAATTCAATCCTACCCATATGGGTATTTTCTAATCTGTAAAACCATTATAAAAGCCCACATAAACAAAAGAGCAAGAGGTGAAATTCTTGAAAAAGATATCATGGTTGAATATCTTATAACCATTGAAGAGCATTTTATCGCCTCGAAGAAAGTGGTCTCACATACGCTCTTGAACAAATTGGTTAGCATGAGATTAACCAACTCAAAATCTATAAGAGATCACATTCTAGAGATGAACATAAATGAAAAGTTGAAGACTTAGTGTAACTATTACATATCCCTTTCTAATAGCCTTCATTGTAACTTCTCCGTCAACTAAGTATGAACCATTCAGAGTATCATATGATGCACAAAAAGAACCTTGGGGCTTTAACCATGTGTGTGCAAGAGGAGAAAAGATTTAAACAAGTGAGGCTAGAAAGAACCAATATTGTGATGAAAGGTGAGAAGAAAATGAAAGGTCCTGCACAGAAGGGCAAGGGGCACAAGAATGCAAAAGGCAAGCCAAAAAATGAGCCCACTTGTTTCTTCTACAAGAAGAAGGGCCATTTTATAAGTGGCTACACAGGTTTTAAGAGTTGGTTAGAAAAGAAGAAGGATTTGAAAGGGAAAGAATCAAGTGTTAATCTTTATTTAGTTTGTAAATCTAATTTTCTTAAGTCCTACTTTGATTCATGGTGGATTGATTTAGATGCTACAATCCATATTGTTAACACCATGCAATTGTTATGGAGGATAAGGAAACCAAAATCAAATGAATAACTTATCTTTATTTAGTCTGTCACAACATGTTTTCACATATAAAAGAGAAGACAAACTTGATGTGTATAGGTACACTAAGTTTAACTATACCAGTTACCTAGATACTAGAAAGTCTACATCAAGATATATATATATATATATATATATATATATATATATATTTCTATTTACTAGAGGAGATATTTCTGAGGAGCAACGAACAAAAACTAAGGGCTTACTCTAAGATGGAAACAAAGCTTATTAGGCATCGTGGTGCTATGGCACATGCAGTGTAATTGAAAAACTTCATTATTGGTCTAGGTGCACTTGTATTAGATTATGTAGGCAGATTGGTAGAACTTTACCATGATAATGCAATAGTTGTGTATTTCTCTAAAACTAACAAGAGCAGCAATCAAAGTAAGCACATAAATTTAAAGTACTTGGTAGTAAGGGACAAAATACAAGAGACAAAGTAGATATTCAACATATTAGCACTAATAAGATGTTGGCATACCCATAACTAAGGGGTTGGTTTCCTTGTCCTTTGTAACCCCTGCATGGTGTTAATAATATAAGTTGTAGCATCTGAATCAATCCATCATAAATCAAAGCAGGACTAAACAAAATTAGATTTATAGAATAAAGAAAGGTTAATACTTAATCCTTTCCCTTTCAAATCCTCTTTCTTTTCCAGCCAACTCTTAAAACTTTGTGCAGTTACTTTTAAAACAGCCATTCTTCTTGTAAAAGAAACAAGTGAACTCATTTTTTGGCTTGCCTTTTGCATTCTTGTGCCCCTTTCCCTTTTGTGTGGGACATTTCCTTTTTTCCTCACTTCTAATCACAAGATTAATTGTTTTTGCCCTTTTGTTTAAGTCTTTTCTCCTCTTGCACAGACATGGTTAAGAGCCTATTAAAGCTCTAAGGTTTTGTCTATGTATTATATGACACTTTGAATGGTCTATACTCAACTAAAAAAGAGGTTAGAATGAAGGTGACTAGCTAGAAAGGGATCTATGATAATTACACCGAAACTATTAATCTTGTCATGCCCTTCATCTCTAGAATGTGGTCTCTTATGGATTTTAAGTTGGATAATCTCATCTTAACCAATTTGTTGAAGAGCGTCTGTGAGACCATCTTCTTTGAGGTGACAAAATGCTCTTCAATGATTGAGATATTGAGCTACAATGCCTTTTTTAGGAGTCATACCTCTTTTATTTATGCAAGCTTTTACAGGGGTTGTTTGGCATCATTATTGTTTCCTGGAGCAATGGCGCCACATCAATGCCACATTAGAAAAACAGTGCTCCAGGAAATGGGCATTTGTTTGGAACCATTTTTTCATAAAAAACGGTGCTCCAATCCACGCCTTGGAAATAGGGAAGCCATGGCTTGGAGCAACACCAAATTTGGCATTTCCTGGAGTTGCAGCTCGTTGTTGCCAATAAGGTAGTGATGTGGCATTGGATAATGGGTACCAGTGCTGAAAATATTTCCTGGAGCAATGATACCAAATAGAAAAAGTTGTTGCTCCAAGAAACATCCTACCTGGCAACAACGATTCCAAACAAAATAAAGGCATTGTTTTATGAGAAAACGGTGCTCCAATCCACACATAAACGGTATTGCAACTGCAGCATCGATGCCAAACATATACATAATGGTTTTATAGATTAGAAAATACCCATACGGGTAAGACCCTGATTGTGCCCCATCATAGTGTTCATGATCCATATTGCATTGTCTTGATCCAAAACCACCAAAATTAGAACTCATTAAGTAGGTGGTTAGGACTTAAACTCTCCCAAATTAGCTCAAGATTTTAGGGGATTTCAAATTTGAAATTCAAATTTTGAAACTGGCTCCATTTAATTAGGCATAATTGAGAGAAAATAAGGGAATTAAATCTTACTATTTTAGGGAAGTTCTTTAATAGGTGGAACTTAGATTGATAAAAAAATAAGAGAGAGGACTCCTCTCTCCTAATCGATACATGTGCATGCTCTCCACCACCAAACCTCTAACTTTTGTATGTGTTCTTATCAACACTATTTTAGAGAGAAAGAAAAGGATTGAACCACTAAGACTCAATAGATAAAATAAGTCATTGTGATCACTAAGTATGTGTTTGGTTCCTTTTATGTTTATTGAATAAACATTTGTACTTTATTTGCTGGAGAAATGCAATAATTGCAACCATTTATGACAACTAGGCACCACTTCAGTGTAACAGTGAATAAACATATGGCCATTTGTGGAAGCTTCAAAAAATAACTTCTATAAATGGCTGGTATGCACATAAACCAAAGTTCACTTTTTACATTTTCGATGTATGAAAAATAGCAAGAGAGAGAAAATGCTGAGATGGTGCCTATGTGGCACCATCAATAAACATTTACTGAATAAACGTAAATGGAATCAAACATCCACTAAGTATTCATATTAGAGAGATCTTCATTTTACTATTGGTAACTAGCGGTGCTCAAATTCAAAGGAATAAAAAAGATCTTGCATTTTCTCTGGGATTCAACTAAGGGTGGATTCGAGTCGAGCTGAGCTGGACAGTATGAGGCTCGAGCTTGGATTGCCAAGGTAGTACAAGGCTCGAGTTCGGTTTGAGGTAAAACCTTGAGCTCAAGCTCGATTTGAGAAAAAATATTTTATAAAAATTAAAAAATTATATATATATATATATTTGAGCTCAACTTGTGAGCCTTACAAGTCAAGTTCTGTTAGGCTCGAACTCAGATCATTTATTAATTGAGCCTATAAATTGAGCTCGATCTCGACTCGAAGCTCAGTTAAAACTAAGCCAAGCCAAAGTTGAATAGTTTGTGAAGAGCTCGGTTTGTGACCACCCCTAGATTAAACTAATGGCTATAGTTTCTAGAGGTAATCTTGATGATTTGTTATTTATTTATTATTTTATTTGGCCATGGCACTCACTACTAAATCAGATGTGATTGAAGGTCTTAACTTTATTTTGAGTGTTTCATGCATGTGATTGTTAGTTTGAAATACTAGTGTCTCAATGACCCACTTTAGTGGTATCAAAGTGGGTTTTTTAGACCATTGCTCTATGTTGGTTAAACCACTTCTTGCTTAGATAGATCCCCTGACTGCCATGAAGTTTGCTATCTTGAATTGCGGGTTGTATTTTATGCAAATCTATTAGATTCAAGAGGTTTATTTTATTTTATATTCATTTTTCTTGTTTTTTCTTTTATTTACTGGGTTGCATTTTTTTTTATAATGCTGAGTTGGACGGCATCAGCATTGTAACAAGCTATATTGGTGGAATCCTTTAATCTCACTGTTAACATAGAGGTAGTTGTTTTCTGATGATTGATTGTAGACTATCATCTGTTGTTTTATAAGATATGATTAATATCATCTTAATTTTGTTTGATGACATGATGAGACCAATTTCACTTGTGTTATAACACTTTCTGTGCTAACCATGGGTCACAACGTGACCTGTAAATGGGTCTCCAACTTATTTAAATAATAGCCATGTATGAGGATGATGCCCTTAAACCTAATGATCCATGGTTGAATGTCTCCCTTGAATGAGCGGAGAAATCATGGGGGGATGAATTGGTCCTTACTTTATGAACCAAGAAAAATCCTACAATTTGGATGGGCCCAATCTAAGTTCTGACCAACTCAACATAAAATTTTATATAGGCTGGGCTTGGATTTTCAGTTTTTAAATTGGCCTGGACCTAAAAGTTTGAGTTTTCTTAATTTTTGGGTTAAGCTCGGCCTAGCCCTTAGGAAATTTGAACCTGATTTGACTTCATCCCAACTTGATTCTGGCCTAATTATATATATACATGCAGATATAGATAATTGTTTTACTTGAACATCCATATATATGTACATGCATACATAAACATATGGTTTTATGTTTAATTTTAATGTGGATTCAGGACTAGCCTGAAGTTGAATCCTTCTTTGCTAGTTTGGGAGGGCTTTCATAGAGTGGCTTGTGGCTTTGTAAGGTGGGCCCACACCAAAAGCCAAGTAGTTATATTTGGTGAAAACCCTGGAAAGTTCAAATTCAGCTAAGAAATTAACTTTTTTAGTGAAGTTAATTTTAATAGCTTGTTCAAGGCAGCTCAACCAAGAAAGTTCAAAGTTGAAGCCCTCTTAAATGGGCTGAGGATTTAGTCGGCTTTGGCATTTCAAATCCTGAAGTTTATCCAAACACAACTTAAATCTATGCAAACAAGTGTTCCTGCTAACAACATTGGCCCAATATTACACTTAGAATCAAAATGTAAAAAAGTTCTCCAAAAATATCTTACCCTCTAAACAGATAAAGAAGGGATTTTTGGCTTTAACAACCCCTAAACTTTGTAAAAAGGCCAATTTTAGACCCTAAAGAATATAAAAAGGCCATTTTCGTCCCAAACTTTGTTGAAAAGGACATTTGTAGGCAAAATCAGACGATGTTTGAAATGATATCGACAAATATGTTAGATAATAAATAAAATAATAAAAATGTGCTTATATGGCACTGTTAAAGTTTAAAAAGGACACTTTAGATCCTCAAGTTTGAAAATGTGCCGCTTTAGATTTTAAAACCCTATTATTTTTATTAACCTTAAAATGAATTATTTCAATGATTTTTATCAAATTAGAGTCATTAAAATGACAATAAGTTAATATAATAGTAAGTAATTAACAACAATTAAGAGTAAATTATACTAATAGTAAATTGACAATTACTTAATTCACTTAGTTAACTGAGCAACCCAATTTTCTAATTAAACTAATTTACCTAATTTCTTTAATTAGCTCTATTTACTTATTTTAACTTACTTATTTAACAGAAAATTAATTTACTTATTTACCTTAATTAACTTTAATTATTTAATTACTCTATTTACTTAGCTTATTTTTCTTAATTGACTTCAAGTAGTTAACTCACTTAGTTGATTTAATTACTTATTTTATTTAGTTTAATTAGCTTAGTTTCTTTAATTGCTCTATTTGCTCTGCCTAATTTACTTGTTTTACTTAACCTATTAGGTAATTCACTTAATTGAATGGTTTGAAAATCAACACGTTGACCCAAGCAGTCAAACCGTTTAACTTAGCAATCAATTAATTGTCTAGTTCCATTTTATACTTGTCCCATTTTCAAACTTTAGGGTCTAAAGTGGCTTTTTCAAACTTTAGTAGTGTCACATAAACATATTTTTATTATTTTATTCATTGTTTAACTGATGCATCGATATTGTTTCAAACGTCATCAATCGTCTTTTCACCAAAGTTTAGGATAAAAAATGGCATTTTTTATTGTTTAGAGTTGAAAATGGTCTTTTTGCAATTGAAAGGTTAACAAAAAAAAAAAAAAAAATCCTATAATGAATTTTAATGCAATGTGTAATGCAATGTGTATCTTAAAGTAAGGGAAAGTTAAAAACATTTTTTATTAAGAGAAGGCTGGGCCGGTATTAGATAGAACATCTAGGCATGGGCCCAAATATTTTTTGAGCTAGACTAGGCTGGAAATGATCACCATATTAAACCCCAAAAGTTGGTTTTATACATTGCTCCTTGGCTTGCTGGTAAAGACGGTATCAAGCAAGTGTAGCGTGTCAAATCCTACTGGATTATAATTGCATCACAAACCCAACCCAGATATCAATTTCCAAATGAAAAAATTTTTATTAGGGATTTTAGGTAGCTGGTTGGGTCAGGGGCCTCAATGCCAAAAATTGGATAGAATGTTCGAGATTAGAGCAAGAGAAGCATTTGGTTAAAGCTTGTTTTTGTAAATAAATTTCCAAACCAAGATATTTTAGAGCTTGTGAGGTTAGCTCCAGTTTGTAAGCAACTGGCCCAATTTGTTTTAGAACTTGGAAGGGTCCGTAGTATTTTGCTAAACACTTCAAGTTATTCCTTGGGGCCAGGCCACAGTGGTTTAGCAAAAGGGCTATAACTTGAGGTATACATAATTACTAACCTCAAAACTCCTTTTAGGCCTCCATGCATCCGCTAGTTGCTTCATACAATTTTGGGCCTTTGGCTAAGTTTTCTTTGAGAATTTGCAACATCTGCTATCTTTGTTAAACTAATTAAGCTGTAATAGCTATTGGAGTTTATAAATATGGACCCAAAGGCAGTTGTGGTGGATGGAATGGTTTAAAGTATTAAGCGTATCGTATCATATCTTTTGAAAACGATACGGTCTGAAACGCCTATTTCCAGGGTTTCGGACCCCCGATTTTTTTTTTAATAATGAAAAACAGGTTATAAGCTTTCCAAAATATCAAACTTTGAAAAAAAAAATATAGTTTTGGCTGTTTCTAAATACCAATACGATACGGCTGAAACTCGTATGGTACCGATACTTTGAACCTTGGTGGAGGGTACCCAAACAAGACTTGAAAGGGAGTCATGCCCAAGGTGGAATGATAATTAGAGTTGTACCACCATTGAGCAAAGGCGGGTAACCACTTTAGCCATTACTTTATGCTTTTTTCTTACACATACACCTTAGATAGGTCTCTAAACATCTATTAAGCCTCTCAACTTGAGCTAGGTTGCCTTTTGTTTGAACAGTTATTGCTAGAAATTGCTAAGGAAGATCTTGTCCCGATCTAAAGCTTTGCATTAGGACTGCACCAGTGCCATTATAGCATGCATCAGTCTCCAACTCAAATGGGTTATTAAAATCAGGTAGTCTAGTATAAGAGTGACTCTCATAGCCAATTTCAACTGCTCAAAATCCTTATCGGCTTCATTAGTCCATGTAAGAGACTCCTTTAACAAGTCAATTAAGGGCTTGTTAATCTTCCCATAATCTCTAACAAACTTTCTCTAGTAAACTATTAGTCCCAAAAATCCTCATTAAGGATTTCACTGATATAGACTTGGGCCAATTGACCATTGCTTCAATTTTAGTAGGGTCAGCCTTTACACTTTCTGTTGTGATGATATGCCCAATATATTCAACCTGATGCTGCCCAAAAGAACACTTCCTCTTCTTTACAAATAATTTATGTTGTTTTAACACATCCAATACCTATCTCGAGTGTTCAACATGGCTCACCAAATCAAGACTATAAACCAGTATGTCATCGAAGAATACTAGAACAAACCTTCTTAGGAATGGTTCTAGAATGATATTCATAAGAGAATGAAAGGTGGCTGAAGCATTAGTTATGCCAAATGGCATGAGTCGAAACTCATAGTGTTCAAAATGTGTTTTGAAAGTAGTCTTGTGGACATCCTCCTCCTTGACTTGAATTTGATGGTAACCTGATCTTAAGTAAGTTTTGAAAAGAATTTTTCACCATGAAGCTCATTAAGCAATTCATCTAGGAAGGGTATAGGAAATTTGTCCTTAATAGTCATGGTATTCAACTATCTATAGTAAACACCTAACCTCCAACTACCATCTAGGAAGGGTATGGATGCAAAGGGGTTGTTGATGCTCCTTATTATTCCAAACTCAATTATTTCTTTAACTAATTTCTCAATTTCTGACTTCTAGATGTAAGGACATCTATAGTGTCTTTGGTTTGATGATGTGGAATTGGGCTTAAAGGGTTATTTGTTGGTTATGAAATCTTTTGGGAGGTAAGCCTTTAGGTTCAACAAACACCATGGCATATTTCGAAAGAAGGGATTCAATCTTAGGATAAATAGTTACTTGTTCCCTAATTGATGTGAGTGAAAACAGATGTCCCATAATGCCATAGGACTGCTCATACTAAACTTTCTGTCGAGAAGTACCCATGATGAGCTTAAGTTCAACTGCTTCAGTTCATTACATCAACTGTAAACTCTTGTGCTTGCATTTTCCACATGAACTGAAGACACCTAGCCTTGTTTACTAGTTTACTTCCATCAGCAATTATAACTAACAAAGGCCTGGTTTCTTCTATGTTGCACTTAGTTTGCTTGGTAACAGTCACATCAATGAAACTGTGTACTCCCACTACCAATGAAAATAGTAAGTGGTTTTCTTTTCACCCATCCTTCAATTTTGATGGTATTAAGGGTTATATTCCCAACTAAGGCATGCACTGATAGTTCCATTCCACCTAGATCTTCCTCAACTATTTCATCTTCATGTTCAGTCAACAATTGTTCTTCTTGAGGAAATGTTTCATTTGTGTCATTTTCATTTCCCCACATTAGAAATAATTGGTTCCCTTACAGTTGTGGTTAAGCTTGAAGGGTTCATCACAGAAATTGCATAACCCTTTGCTCTTTCGGCATTCGTTTCCACACTCAGTTATGTAGTTGTTAGTTTCCTGCCATAGGTTGGTTTAATGGCCTTAATTTGTTGGGTTGTTTTTGATATTCGGGTTAAGGTTGGGGTTATTCTTTGGAAGGTTGGTAGTTACATTTGGGTTGGATGGTTTTGGTTGGAATGGATATTGAGATATGGAACGTTGACTGATGAATTGGGTTGAAAAAGAGGAAGTTTCTTGGATCTTTTTTTGTAAAGCTTCAATTGTAGCTTCTTGCATTTTGGCTAGGCTGATTGCTTGGCTGAGGGTTGTGGGATTAAACATCACAACCATATTTCTAATTTCCTCTTTTAATCCACTCAAGAAGCTATCCACAAAATAACTCCCGGTCAGACCTTTAATTTTCATCAACATGAATGATTTGAGTTCTTCAAATCTCTGTTGATAGTCAAAGACTTGTTGCAACTTATTGAATTCCCAAACAAAATTTTCTAATCCCAAATCTCCAAACCTACATAGTAGGGCATCAACAAACTCAGATCAAGAGAGATTAGGATAACCTCCATCTTGAACTTCAACGATGTGTGGGTTAGGTAGAAGGCCTACTTGAATGGTTGGAGGTTGGAGGTTCGTTTGATCAACAGTACTTAGTAATTAACAACCCTTCTAACTTTTCTTCTAATGAGCCAATCCTAGCTTCTTGTCGTTCTTGGGCCCTCTTGAGGGTTTCTTCAAGAGTTTTGGACCTAGTAGACTCCGCTATAATAGCAGGGGTTGAATTTCAGGAAGGAATTGTTCGTCACAACTAGAATCTGTAATTAAAACTTGAGCTCCAATATCTAGAACTTACAGAAGAAAGGGAAGATAGAAGCGAACCTACTCCCTAGAACAGAATAACTTTCATACCGGTTGTTATACTTTGAATAGAGAGGGAAATAGTAAATAGAAATCAATATCCTTTTCATTAATTTGCTTTCTCTAGTGTATTTATACAAGGTTATTTCTTGCTCACACATCCAACCGACAATTACAACTCAACAAGTAACTAATTAATAGACTATTTAGCTATTTTAATTCGTCACAAGAATGCTGTTATTTGAGTAGTAACTGTGGTAGAGAACAACCCTTGTTGAATTGAAAAGCTTGATTACATGAAAAATCAACAGAAACTCAGGAAACCATAAACTGAAGAATGAATCTAACAAGAAAACAATGCATGAAATATGAACAAGAAGAAATCCATCAAGACATATCAACAAAGACGAAGAGGACTAGACAAGAAAGAAGTTAGGCATCGATCCAAGACTCATCTCTGCCTTTTGTCTCTGATGGTTTTCTTTGAACCAATAGCTCTTTTCATCGTCACCAAGAAAAACCCAGCATTAATTTCACCAATGAGAATGAGGGCCCCGATGAATCTTGAATACAAAGGTAGCATAGACAACCGACAGAATAATTGGAAATTCAGTCCATGAGCATGTATGACTCATTAGAAGGACGATGACCCAAATTTTCTGCAACCAGAAAATGATGTAGAGGAGACACTTCCGGTGACTCCCTTGATTTCAAACTCTCTGGTGGCGATCTTGAAAAATGGTCTTCAAATTAGTCAAATACATAATAAAGTGATGGTGCTTCTCCAATTTTTCCCTCTTCAAATACTATGTTCTTAGACGAGGGCTAAGTTTTAGTTGGACTTATAAAGAATTGGAACGGGTACTATTTCAAGATGTCTCTCTCCTTGTCCTAAATCATTTCTTTTTTATGTTTTTTAATGGCATCCATCACTGGGGCGGATTAGCTGGATACAACATCATACACACCGAGTTGGTTACCTATCACAAGTGAATATGCTAGTAGTGTGTAGACTCCATCTGTACTGAACATTGATGTATTTACACATACAATTGGTCTAACTATCACAAGTGAGCATTGTACTGAACATTGATGTATTGCAATTTTGTTTCCAGCCAGCTCAACTGGATTCATCTATCACTGTCAATGCCCCCAAGAAATTGAAGAACAAGGCATATTCTTATTGCATTTGGAATATCTCCTATCAAATAAATCGCTTAACTGCGGAGATATTCCCAATGCAATACTGTAAAGGCTGTTGGAACGCTCTGGCTGAAGCCAAACTCAATCAGAATCACCTGCCAACAAAACACGTTCCAATCACCTACCAACATGATCCGACACCACACATCATCTCACATGAAGGAGGTGTGTTTGTTGGCAGGTGACGGGGACTCCTTTTAACCCAGCCCGTGTGTTGTGTCCAATGCCCCGCGGCTCCATGGCCAATACCATGATATGCCGAACCTAACTCTAATTCCGAATTCCTATATCCCTTCTAGCTGTGCCAACCTCGGCCAAGCCCACCCTGGCCCAGCAAATTGCTAGATTTTGTTCTTCAACGGCTCCAACGCATGCCAAGCATATCACAGTGTCACACAGAGATAAAATAAGGATATACGAAAATACGGAATCTTCTCCTCGGTTGAAGAAAAAACAGGAAAGGAATATGAGTGGGAGCAGAGCATTCTGCAAATCCTCTCTCTTCCTCCCCTCCATCGCTTCCACTCAGCTTGTTGGTTTCAATTTTCTCCTGAAACCCAACTCCACTAGCAAGTCTGTCCGAATGTCGACTGAAGCCTCCTCGCTTAACCGCAATAGTAACAATAACAAAGATGCTTCTGTAGCTGCTTCTTCTGGAAATGGAGGTGGAGCTTCCACTTCGAAAGAATGTTCCACCTCTTCCGCTTCTTCTGCTATCGATTTCCTCACTCTCTGTCATCGTCTCAAGGTATTTTTGGTCGGAAACTGATTTTTTTTTTCTTTCTCTCTTGGGTTCAATTCAATTGATTTAATTCCTGTCCGAAATTGAGGACGACAAAGATGAATTGGTGTAGACGAGACAAATAGGGCTCTTAACTAATTGAGTTTTGGATTTGACCAGACGACAAAGAGAACTGGATGGGTTCGAAAGGGAATTCAGGGTCCCGAATCTATTGCCGATCACATGTACCGAATGGGCCTCATGGCTCTCATCGCTTCTGATATTCCTGGCATCGACCGGGATAGGTTTGGGATTTTTTCCATTCTATTTTTTTTCTTGCTTTCTTCTATGTCTATTTTTTCTCTTTTTGATTTAAATGTGGAATGGTTGGTTGTTGTTTCTTGCAGGTGTATAAAAATGGCAATCGTACATGATATAGCCGAAGGTGAGAATCTAAATTCTCACTTTATCACTCCTATTTTTCTTTTGTTGTACTAAAAGAAGATTGACTTCAACCAAGGTAGAATGTAACTAGGCTTGGGGTGGGCCTCCCATTTCTTGAACTAAAATTGGTTCCAAATGTTTCTGATGGTCGGAAATCACACTATTCTGGGTACTGTGAGCTCAAGATATGGGCAATTGGAATAGATTCTCTGAGTATTTTTGAACACCAGATTTTCTATCCTTTTCACATATGTAACTCTAGGAACAAAGTTGGTGCCAAGCTGAAGTTTCTAGCTATTGACACAGTTAGATGGCTAATTCATACTCCACTTGATGCCTTTGGATTCCTCATTTGACCTGTGAATTGGAGGCTACAAATGTCTTAAAGTTCTTTGGTCTTATTAGAGGACTTTCTGGTTTTCCATGGGTACCCCTCTTAGTCATCCAGGACCACTCAAACAGCTCTTTCAGTATTTATCTTAAAAGCACCCTTTCTGGTACTCATGGTTCCGTGGAGGGCTCAGTTTTCTGAAACAGCTCTCCTCCAATAACTAACTCCACTAGTTCTCTCTCCTCTAAATTACTCCATTAAATTGTTTAAAATTTATTTACTCTTTTTTCCCTTTTATTTTTTTTAATTTTCTTTTTTCTTTTTTTATTTTATTCTCTCTCTCCTCATTAATCTAATAAACCAAAAGCAATTTTCTTAGGGGTGATCTTTTTAGTCTTGCCTGAGCCTAGATTCGCATCAGGCCCACAAATTTCAAGGCTAGCATGGGCCCAACCCAACCTATAAACAAATAACAGTTTAAAAATCAGTTAATAAAAATATCATAAATAGTCAGAGAGAGAGAGAGAGAGAGAGAATTTTACTCCCATCCAAATGTAATTTATTTGTTTCATATTCAAATTCTATTTAATTGGTTAATTGTCAGAAAATTATAATTTGATACCTAATAACTAAAATTAATAAAAAACTACTAAAGTTAATAAAAATATGAAATTTTAACAAGTTAACAAAAATTAGTAGTTCATAAATTAAAAATGAAAATACATTAAAATTCTATTTAAGAATAATTAATATTAATAGGACAGTTAAAATTAATAAAAATTTAAAAAATATTAAAAGTAATAAAATAAACCATTTGTGTTCCATTTAAAAAATATAAAATACAATATGGTGTTCATTTATATATTTTTGCACATTTATTATGTGTCCTGAAGCACTCAATTTAGGAATTGAGTTTTTTATGTTACTTTCTTAATTGCTTGAGTAGCCATTGTTGGAGATATCACTCCTTTAGATGGGGTATCGAAGTTGGAGAAAAGCCGAATGGAACGAGATGGGCTTGATAACATGTGTAAACTACTTGGTGGAGGGTCCAGAGGTATTGTTATCCTTTTCTTTTCAGTCATTCTTAGTAGCATGGTCCTTGAAGGAATGCGTTGATCTTCCTAATGCTGAAAAATTATTACCAAACTTATATTTCATACAATGTTTTCAAATGTGGAGGTGTGACATGAGGCATTCCACTTTTTTGAGGCATGAGGTGTAAATCAGAATGCAGGGGGCATAAGATTCCTGTGAATTGATTTTTAATTAATAAATATGATGGAACCAACTAAGAATGACCCAACCAATGCCAAATGAGTACAAGAAAACTATTTGGTTATGACATGGCTGTGCAACTCCATGTAGTTTCACATCACCCGAAACTACTTGTGGGCAAAAACAGATAAGGAAATTTGGGACATCATGAAAGAAACCTACTCCCAACCTCTTAATGTTGCTAGGGCTTATGAGCTGAAATGTGAAGTTAATAACCTAAAGCAAGGAGAGAAACCACTCACGGTTTACTTCTCAACCTTGAAATCCTTGTGACATGAAATTGATTACCTAGAAACGATTGAGTGGAAGAGTTAGAAGGATGCATAGACTTACATAAAGCAAGTTGGAACTAATAGGGTGTTTGAATTCCTAATTGGTCTGAATTCTGAATATGATATTGTAGGACAACAGCTTTTCACAAGAGAAAGTGTGACCTTATCACAAGCCTACTCCCTATTGCACAGTGAAGAGAGTAGGAGAATGGTTATGTTGCAACATCAACCTTTTGAATCAGCTTTAGCAGTAGTCAATCCAAAGTTTGAGGGTGATAAGGAGAGGGATATGAAGAAGGAAGATAAGAGGGACCCTAATATGTGAACATTGCAAGAAACCTAAACATACTAAAGACACTTGTTGGAAGTCAATCCACATTCTCTCTGAATTCTCTTCTTCGCATTCTCCTTCTCTTCTTCTCTCCTTCTTCTCTCTTTCTTTCCCAATCATTTTCTTGTTTATTACTCATTATACCTAGGACTGATTGCAGTCCTATTCAACTACTAAATAAATAAAAACAGAACAAAATAAGTAGAAAAATAGTATATCCCTTCTTTCTCTCCTCTTCATTAACATACTCCAAAATAAAATCCCTTCAAGCCATTCTAACATCATATGCAAGTAGAAAGTTACATTTCACTCAAACGTATCAGCTAGCTTACTGGTAAAGTCCATGGCTGGTTGTAGTGGGGATTTGGGATCAACTCCTGCCTTCACCTGGGTTGGGGAATCTTGGGGTTTGGGGAGGGCTACTCCCATTGTGTAGACCATTCACCTACCAATAAAAAGTTGCATTTTTATTCACTTGATTTTCCCTTATGATATTATGATATTATGTATGCATTATCAAGGATATTCTTGTAGGTGTTAATCCTTGTGCCTCCATTTATTGTCTAACTTAGAAAATGATGTTTTGACGGAATAAATTATTTTATTTTAAACTCTTACTCTGCTGAATGTGGAAAACTGTAGGATAGGGCAATGTAGTACAGTATTATTGCTTGTTATGAGTCTGGATATTCACAGAATTTATTAGACTATTTGCTTGTTTAAATATTGTAGAAATTTTTATTTCAAAATAAAAACTTGCAATTTGCAGCAAAGGAAATAGGTGATTTATGGATGGAGTATGAGGAGAATTCTTCTCCAGAAGCCAAGGTTGTAAAAGACTTTGACAAGGTACTGCAATCTTGATCTTCCTTTAGTGATTTACCTTTGAAGCTGTTTATAATATTTACTGCAAAGCAATTGAGGTCATCATGGTTTTCCTTCTGTTATTGCTCTCCATTAAACTTGATGTGTGCAAGTGCAATCATGATTCATCTTGTTGGCCCTAATTTATGTTCACCCATCATAGTCTCTTATTGTTATAGGTTATTTTAAGTAGTGCATATCTGATTTAAGTTTAAGAATAGGATTATTGCCAAGGTACAGATACAATTATTGTACTATAGCTCATACTACACTTCAAGTGGCTTCCCTGGTTACCTTTAAATCCAATCAGTCAAGTAATTCATGTCTTTCTAGTTTTGGTCGAATTGGATTTATCGAAAACACCCACAAATTGAGCATATCTGAAGATTCTCAACCCATGAACCGTTATGTGTTTTTAGATGTCTACAAGTTTAATGCTTCAAGGTGCACCTCAAGGTGAGATGCCCTCAAAATGCGCCAAGGCAGACTACTGATGTGGATGCATTGAAGACCTCTGAGGCTTATACTTCATGAGTTGAAGCTCAAATGAAGCATATACTTCTAGACATAGTGTACACATCAGATATGCTTTGATACTAAAGTGTATGCAATGGGGAAAGAGTGAAAATAAAAATATTTTGAAAAGGACAAAATAAACCTATTTGTGGAAAAAAGGAGGAAGAGGGGAGGTGAGGGAGAGAGAAAACCAAAAAAGAGGAAAACCAGCATAATACCTGTTCTGGCATGGCGCCATCATCCCTTCTATGGGACTGTCAAAAGTTACAATTTTACTTTTCATGAAACTATACAAGTTAGTATAATTTTAAACATGTGAGTTTTAAATATTATTCATTTCTTCATATTTAAATTAAGGGATAGATTCCAAGTATGTTAAAAAATATGTTATATATATGTATATAAGGAGGTATTTTTATAAAGTTATATAATAAAGACAAAATTACCATTTTTTATATTAAACTATGCATACTTGTGAAGCTTACACTAGGGCTGTTCATAAGAAGACCCAAACCGACCAACCCAGTCCGACCCAACTCGAGTCGGCCAGATTTTCTTTAGCATAGGTCGGTTTCGGGTTACTAAAAAGCATAAACCGATGGGTCGGTTTGGTTTTGGTTTCCACACATGAAAACTGAAACCGAACCGACCCAAACCAACTTAGTTCCTAGTTGGTACTTAGTAGTTAGTACCTAACTTAGTTTCTACTTTCTAGTTACTTATAGTTACTTATAGTTTCTACTTTCTAGTTTTCTCTTTAGGAATGCCATTAATGCCATTAATAGCTTCTTGCATTTTTTTTGGAAGGTTTAAAGAAAGCATCCTATTCTCTATGGTCCTTTACACCAAATAGGTAATTACAAGTAGGTGTCTTTTTTACTTAGATTAGAAGCCTTCTTAAAAATTCCAAATTTCAGTCTTCTTTTTCTAACACAAATTGACTCTCTCTTTTCTTGGTAACTTCTAACTTGGTCCGCCCTTACTCCCTTCGCCCCTCAACTCAAGTACTCAAACCGACCCAAACCGTCTCAAACCGACCAGGTCGGTTTTGCCTGACACAGGGTCGGTTTCAGTTTCATTTTCAGGCAACCCGACCAGGTCAGGTCGGTTGGAAAAACAGCAGTAAACCGACCCAACCCGACTCATGAACAGCCCTAGCTTACACTCTATGTATTGAGGCTTATGTGTCGTCACATCTCATAATTTGAAAATACTGACTGCTATCGCATTGTATTAGGTTATCATCTTACATGGTGTCCAGTTTGTGGTTCAAAGAAAGGGTAGTTGTGTTCCAGAACTATACGACCTCCTTTTGAAATTGAACATATTAGTTTTGAACATCATTGGCATTCTGCACTTCTGCTATGTATAGTTTGGTTGTGTTCTAATCACATAGACAGAATCACAACCACTGTTCTGTTCATGATAAACTATTTTTTTTGGACTCAACACATTGTCAGCTGTGTGGTTCACATGCAGAGAAGCAATTCATCTATGACCATTCAACTTTGATCATACTACCATTTATTTATCATATGTTACATATGATGATGATGATGATTAAAAATAACACAATATGTAGAAATATATGATATGTTAAAAATTATATATGATTATATATTTTGTCATGTGTATAAAATGTATATTGCATTTTCTACAATATAGGAATATGGCTCAAGAATCCAAGACACACGGTTCACTTAGCCACGTCAGCTTTCTTTTTGAGCCATGTGGTTGTGTTCAAAAATCTATCTTTCATAGTGCTCAAAAAATGGGGATTTTTCTGGTTTTGGAACCATGGTTTGTTGGTTCTATAATGAGCAACAAAATGATAATGTCCTTCAGAACACTGGTTGCATTTGTGAACCAGACGGAACACGGACATAACCATGAATCAAACACCAACTAGTTATTTGTGAAATTACATAAGATTTTGTATTTGGTATGTTTTCATATGATAAAATATTTCTGAAGATTTAATCTTAAGATGTTGGGTTTTCTCCTTCCTACTATGAAGAAGTCTCAAGGAAGAATTCTTATAGGACTATAATTTATTTTGATTTTTCAGCCATTTGGATGGAAATAAATGGAAAAAATTCCACCGGAAGCAGTTATTTCAAAAGTTGATTTACATCCAGAAATATTCGAACTGACTTGTTGACAGAGGGTGGCTAGAAGTAGCTAGATTTTATTCACATAGAGTTCTGGACTCTCTAGTTACGGTTACCTCCTCCTGAGTCATCCATCTAGCTTAATTTTTATGTGCTCCTCAGGCAATATGGGACCTTCTAAATAGGCGTTCTTTTGAAGATTGCAGTAGAGCAACTATTTCTTGCTTTTCTTTATTTGGGGCTGTTCATACTTGAAGCTATTGTTGAATGATGGTATGGATCCAAGTATTAGTAGCGTTAGACCCATATCCAGATCATCGTCATCGGTAGTCTGGTGTTCTAACAATTTATGCTGTGGATTTCCTTTTCTTTTTATTGAACTACTCATATACCATAATCTGTGTGTGGTGCAATGGTAATATCTGGGCTGACAAGGATGTGGAATTACTGTAATCATGCTTGTCAATGTACAAATTTTGTATTTTTTGATGAATAGAAACATGGAAAGGACATTTTAGGCCTAGAAATTCACTACACTAAGGTAACTTTTGACATTTTTGTTACATAACCTTGTCTGCAAAGTTTGGTCAAGATTATCTGCAATTTTTCTGCATGATCTTGTACTTCAGAAGTGTAACTTTGCTAAATATATTTCCATTTCTTTTCATTAATCAGTTTCTGTTCAAAGAGTGTATTCAGAAGAGGTTTCCTTTTTTTCTCTGTTTTTTACTGCTTAGTATTTTCTTTAATGTCCAGTCAAATAGATGATACTGTTCAATTTTTTGTTCCTTAGGTGGAGATGATACTTCAGGCCTTGGAATATGAAAATGGTAAAGATTTATTACATTGATCATGATGTTTTTAAGGGCATTCATAATTTGTAGATACATAATTCATTCTTTTATTCATTAATCAATAAAGTGACAAGTTACTGATAAAAATATGCTATTATCCTTTTTTTTGATAAATAAATTCATTTCCATTAAAATAATGATTGGATACAAGAAAATCCCTTTAAAGGCGTGAGGTGCTGCCTCTCCTAACAGCAAATACAAGAATTATAACAGAATTACATGAGTGTTGATGTTAAAACAAGAGTTAGAGTTGTGCCTAGAACAATGTTTCCCTATTTACCCCTTGTTTGGCCAAGGTATGTGCAATTGCATTAGCTGATCTCCCAACCCACTGTACTGTTACGGACATATTTCTTGTCAGCCATTTGAATTTCTTTAACTAATTTTTGTAGCCCCATGTGACGTCCTCCGGATTATTTAACCAGTCCACCACTTCTTTTGCAAAAAGTATTCCTTGTATTGCAGCAAACAGTTCTGCCTGGATAGAGTTCCCAACACCTAAGGGGCCAGAGTAGAGTAAGATAACCTTTCCAGCCTCATTCATCAGTACACCTCCCATCCCAGAGGGACCCAGGTTACCTTGGCTACCCCCATCAAAATTCAGCTTCAAAGAACCAAGAGGGGGGACCTAGCTAGTCAAAACCCTTACCTTGTAGGAGGAGCAGCTTGCTACCAATTTACAATCCTTCCAACAATCAATAAAGGAGAAATTGTTAAATAATTCTGAAGACTTTAACCAATGTATTAACCTAGACATAATGCAGTCCTTCAAGGCTTGACTTTTTCTCCTTTTTTCTTGGAAGATCTTGGCATTCCTTTCTTCCCATACTATCCATAAAAAAGCTGCTTGCCTGTATCTCCACATTTTCCTTCCTCTTTATGGGGCCAAGAGAAAAAAGAAGGGTTAAAGATTGTGCTTACTTCTATTGTCATATCTCAACTATATCCAAACAAAGATAGAAGCCAAGTCCAGAGCTCTGCAGATACACTACAAGATAAAAATAGATGATTACAATCCTCACCATGAGATCTGCAAAGAATGCACAAGTTTGGTGAAATACGAAGGCCGAGTCTTCTCTTTTGTAGGTTATCCATTGTGTCATAACCTTGGGAGGAACCGGTCTACACCAGACTTCTTTGGAAGGGAAGCTTTGTTGAGAAGAGGTTTAGTAGAGGAACTTGAAAAAGGAGCCACAAGAAAAAGATCCATTGGGGTGAATGGTCCAAATTCTTTTATCAAGTTTTGAGGGATCCAACCAAACCTTACCATGGAGACACAGAAGAGTAGACAAGCACTCAATTTCCTCATCCCTTAACCCTCTACGGAAACCAAAATCCCAAGACAACACTGGCAATATTAAGATTTACGGAAGGAATTTTGAGATCACCTCTTTTTTATACAAAGAAACATAGTACAAAGAAGGATAAAGGTCTTTTAGAGAGAGATCTCCCACTCAAATGTCCTCCCAAAACCGAATAGAGTTACCAGAACAAGCATCATACCTGACACAACTGAGAAACTACGGAAGAACTTTGTGAATTGCTTTCCATGGTGTGGCTAGGTTATCCCTCCTTGATGTACCAACATCCCAACCATTCTCTGAAACTCCATGAATACTCTTCACTACTTTGTGCCAGAGTCTATCTCACTCCAAAGGCCACCTCCACAGCCACTTCCCTAGCAAAGTTGAATTCTTTTTAAGCACATTCCCGAGCCCTAATCCTCCTTCCTCTTTGCTTCTACCCACAACCCCCCAATTAATTAAATGATCTTTTTTACCTTCTCCCGATTTCCAAAGAAAATCTCTCATCAATTTTTCCAATTTCTTTGCTTCCCTAGACGGAATCCTAAAGGCAGAGAGGTAATAGGTAGGTAGATTCATGAGTGTAGCTTTTATCAAAGTGATTCTCCCACCCAAAGAGATATAATTTTTCTTCCATACTACTAATTTCTTTTCAAACTTCTCCAAGACTAGGGTCTAGAAACTACTCTCCCTAGGGTTTGCTCCTAACGGAAGCCCTAAGTAAGACAAAATCTCTAATCACTCTTGCTATGCAGCTCTTTCCTAGATTGATTTTCAGATTGGAAACTCCTTCAAAATCTCTAATCACTTCTTTTAGTTTTTCCACCTTTTCATCGAAGCCTCCCTCACAAAAGATCATCAAGTCATCTGCAAACCGAAGGTGAGTTACTGGAATTCTGTTTATGCCTACTCTCCATCCCCTTATCTCATCTTTCCTATCAGCTCTAGTGATAATTCGACTTAACACATCAGCTACCAGGGTAAAGAGAAAAGGTGGGAGTGGGCCCCCTTGTCTAATACCCCTACTACCTGGAAAAAAATCTCTCACCACCCCGTTTACTAGGATAGAATAATGACAAGAGCAGACACAACCTGATAACCAACTGCACCATCTTTAACCAAACCCACACTTCCTCAAAACCTCTAGTAGGAACTACCAGTCCACTAAGTCATAGGCTTTTTCAAGATCAAACTTACAAACAAATCCTCTCTGCTTGGACTTCTTCATCTCTTCCATATCTTACGCCCTTGGATAAAAGCCCCTTGAGCCTGATTAATAATGGAAGGAAGGACTTCTTTAATCCTCAAAGACAGGACCTTGGCCAAGATTTTATAGATACTAGTCACCAAGCTAATTGGACTAAAATCTTTAGGATGGATAGCACCAGCTTTGTTTGGAACAAGGGCTAAGAATGTAGCATTAATGCCTCGACTAACTATATGCTTCTCTGCAAATTCATTAAAAACCTCACAAATATCAACTTTTATCACCTCCCAACAATCTTGGTAAAAAGCCATTGTAAAACCATCTGGGCTTGGAGCTTTGGATCTATGCATCAAAAACACCACCTTCCTAATCTCTTCTTCCTCAAAATTTCTTTCCAACCATCTAACCTAATCTTCCTCCAACCTTTGCCAATCTATCCCTTGTAACTCCATCCTCTCTTTCAAGGGTCTTTTGTAAATCGATTTGAAATGATCCACAAACTTTCTGGCAATATCATCCTGATTAGTGAACGCCTCCCTCCCTACCTCTAACTTAGACACAAAGTTCTTTCTCCTCCTCCCATTTGCTACATCATGAAAAAAACTTAATGTTTCCATCACCTTCCTTAATCCATCTATGCCTCAACTTCTGCCTCCAGCTTATTTCTTCCCTCAGTAGGACCTCTTCTAGGTCCTTCTTCAACTGACCCTTCAGAACTCTCTCCCCCTCCTCCATTCTAGATTGGGTCTCTCTTTCATCCAACTCTTCTATCCTGGAGATTAGATTCACTTTTTGCTCCTCAAGTCTTCCAAAGTGTTCCTTGTTCCAATCCTTTATTTTGGCTCTCAACCTCTATAGTTTCTTGTGAAATCTTACTCCTTTCCAACTTACACCCCTCAATTCCTCATTCCACCAAAGCTTTACTTTATTTACAAAATCCGGGTGGGTTAGCCACATATTTTCAAACCTAAAAGGTCTAGATCCACTGATAAAGTCTTCCACACCTGTTCTTACAGACCGGGTGGGTTAGCCACATATTTTCAAACCTAAAAGGTCTAGATCCACTGGTAAAGTCTTCCACACCTATTCTTACAAGACAATGATCCAAGGTTACCCTAGGCAAGGCTCTAGACACCAAGTTTCCCCAATAGTTCTCCCAATCAACATTAAGATAAATCTATCCAATTTCGACCACAAGGGAATTTCCTATAAATTAGACCAAGTAAATCGAGCTTGCATTAACGGGATCTTCTTTAACTCACAATTAGCAATAAAGCTATTAAACTTTCTCATGCTAGTTGTGATGGTCTTCTGGGAATTATTAGTTTCTTCAGAAAATCTTATCACATTGAAGTCCCCTCCCAGGCACCAAGGGCCTTCCCACAAACCCTGAATTGCATACAATCTGTTATGTACCTCACCTATACTGGCCAAATCAACTAGAATGGGTCCAATCTCATGAACTGTCATGGGTGCCCTGAGTGTAGCTTGAAAGCAAAAGGTTTTAGGACCATTGTTCTTAGGCTTGGGCCTTATTTTTATCCCTTTTATTCTACCTATCAATGGCATTTATAGGTAACAGTGTTATGATATTTTAACATTGAGGTAAGAGGAACTTGTGCATTTATCCATGTGTTTGTAGGGAGGGATTAACTACTCTTGACATTAAAGAATATGAAAGTAGCATAATACTTATAGCTACAAGAATTTTGAAAACTGATGTCATTTTTTGCTTCTGCAGAGCAAGGGGCAGATTTGGATGAGTTTTTCCAGTCAACTGCTGGTAAATACCCTTCCTGCAACTTGAGCATCTTTATTTGTATAATGAGTTAGCCTGTTATATATTTCTGTTCTTGTAGAGATTCACAATAATAACAGTGAGTAATGTAATGAAAAATTTTGGAAAAAAGTTTTCATAATAATTATGGGCCTTTGGCATTAGTAATGCTAATTCATTGAACATTTATTGAAGGTTACTTGCTTTCATATGTCATGGAAGCAAGTAACTGTAAAAACAAGGACTTTGATAGAAAGTGATGATGTTGCAATTTGTTACTGATAGTGATGTTGCAATTATGGGCCTCAGGCTTGACCTTCCACTTCAACAAATAGTTGGATTACCTTCTTGATTGAACGAACCTATAACTGTATGAGCAGCAAGACGACAACCTCAGTCTCAAAAATGTTGGGCAGGTGATGAGGCCCATCCGCATTGTTCAATCCCGGGTCATCACTTGTCCCTGAATGGAACACTCAGGCAACTTTTTGATGACCTAAAGTGGCCCAACCAACTGACCCGATCAATTGCTTTCACCCAGGCACCTCCACCATGCTTAGATCGTGGTAAGGACATCACCGGGAAGCTTGGGCAGACACGACAACTGTCTCACAGTAGGATTAGAACTCCTTGACAAGCACAATGTCTTCTCTATAAATAGATAAGACACCCTAGGAAAAAGGTGGGCACAATACAATACTTAACCTGGGCCTCATCCTTTGCTTTCCTCGTTGATATGGCCTCCTCAGCTTGGCCCAGCACCTCTTCATCCATTTACTGGCTTAAGCATAGAAGAGTTCTCCCTCAGGTACACACCTTAGGGCCATCTGTCTTTCTCTGCTTTTAGAGCAACTCGGTTCATCCACCCAGCCTCTTCGGTTCATCTGGTTTCCAGTTTCCTCCCTTCTGTCATCTATTGTCCAATTTCGAACTGCAACAACTATTATACATACATACATACATACATACATACATGTAATTTAAAGTCTGAGAGCTTGCGTGTGGACCCTGAATTGAGTGAATACAACAATAGCTAGAGTGTCATGTATACCTTTTTTTAACATTGAAATGAGGTAGACAATTTTAAGGTCAAAAACTGAGTTGGATTATGGTGCATATAGTGATTTCATCTACTTTCTCCAATTTTCCGGACACTTCAAAAGGAGCCCACCCATATCTGAAACTTACAAGTAGAAAATTGCCTCAATCAAGTTGCATCCTTGCTGCACATAGGTGACATGGTGTTATTTTTCCTTTTATTATTCTCTGTTTTTCTTCTTTTCTTCTGTTTGTTTTTTCCTTTTTCCTTTTAACAAATTGTAGAAAGGTTACTGGAACCTATGACAAAGAACTTTCCTTTTTGTCAGAGTTATTGAACACTGAAAAACTATCTGTACAGTAGATCACTTGCTTGTAACGATGGTGAAGGATGTGTCCTACTCATCAAAGCTTCAAACTGAAGAGAATAAACACTGGAGAGCATTGAGATGTAATTTTTACAATGGAAATTTTTTATTGGTATATTTTTTATAATCTGATTTGCTACTTTTATGCATACTTGCATTACTCAGCGAGCTTCTGGTACCTAAATTCCGATGCCCCTATTAAGCTCAACTCCTTGTTCCATTTCCTTTGCTTCCACAGCCTGAGACAGTGGCATTAGAGCTCAGCAGGATTTTACTTCATTCTTTTCTGTTTCTCTGTTTTCTTGTACATAGCTTCCCCCATTTTGGGTGTTTCCATGTATATCCTTCCTCACAAATTTTGTTTAGTAAATTCCTCTTGGAAGCTCGTCTAACAACAATTGATTGTGGCCTAACAAAAATCTTGAGTTGTTGAACCAAACGGATTTTTTTTTTTCTTTTTGTTATAAGGTCATGTATTAAATATGGTATTAACCTGAGGTCTCCCTAGCAAGAAGATTTACATCAAATAAGAAAGGAAAGTATGCACTCTTCACAGCAGAAGGTGCATTCAAGAAGAGTCACTCATTCAGCCCTTAAGTATCTCGAAAAGACTATGTTGACATAAAGTTTTTTACTCATGTATTTCTTCATAAGAACCGATAACAATGTTATATGACCTTATTACATTTTCCGTTAGTATAGAAATAGGAAAGATTTAAATGGGAAATGTTAGATTATATTTTGCAGAAGCTGAAACTACAAATATGGTGCACAACGTTAGTATGTTCTATATCTCTTACCATGAATCTTTTGATGATTCGCAGGTAAATTCCAGACTGATTTAGGGAAAGCTTGGGCCTCAGAGATAGCATCAAGGAGAAGAAAAGAACACTAGTTTCTAGTGTGAGAAATGCAGATCTTGGTTCTCTGTTTGCATTATTCATTTGCCTTGGCTAATGCCTTGCCATGTTTTTTAATGTTAAGATGTTACCATGCATTAATGATCCTTGTTGAGGTGACAATTCTGTTCGTCCAGCTATTTTGGGAAGTTGAGTTGCTTAACAACCAGGTGTTTTTAGAATCCACTTAGGGCCATGGACCTGACTGAAACTAATATCTTCCTATTGAGTACTAGTTAAAATTTCTTTTGTCTTAGGTGTTTGATCTTTGCTAGGTGTATCAGTATGTTTCTCTTTCAGAAAGCTACTTTTCCCCCCTTGGGTTTTCATTCATAAAAACTCATTTGTAAGAGAAATAACAAAAAGAAACAAAAGGGAAAGCATATTCTCATTTATTACACAAGCATTTGTGAAGGAAATAACTAAATACACGATGCACCAAGATGAGTGGTTTGATAAAGTTCCCTCAACTTTCTGTATCTCTTATTTTTCTATCAAACCAAGTGCCTAACGGATGCTTTGGAATATATATACCAACTTAAAAGTCCCAGCATTTCAACTTCAAAGTCCTTGAGACCTCAGTGAGAAGCAGACTAAAATGGACAATAGCTTTTAAGACTTGCAGGCAATTATTGCAGTTGGTAAAGCATACTATTTGCAATGGTAAATCTTAGTTGAAGGGCAAGAAAACTATGTCTCGGGCTGCAAATGGTATCCGTTTGTTTAAATTGAATAAGTTCGATCTGCTTGAGGGTGATCCATATTTGATTTATTTATAATTGGATTAAATATGGATCCACCTTTAGGCTTTATCTAATACAATATGATTCGATTCCATTTGATTTACATATTTATGCTTATATATACCTAAAATTATATCTATTAGTAAAGTTGTTCTAAATGTTGTATATTTACTAGAGTCAAAGGTTCAAGCTTCAAGGAAGCAAGTCTAGGAGATTAGGACAACCCGATTTTTTTTTTTGGTAAGCAGTCAAGAAAATTCATTGATCATTAGAAGATAAAAGAGATACATCTGAGTTCTCAAACGGACTATACAAGTATACAACCAAGATTGGGGGTGAACCCCGCCATTCCACTTTGTTAGTACAAGACTTGTAGCAATCAAGTGAGCTATGCTATTAGACTCTGTTGACGATTTGAAAAATACTTCCTACAACCCTTAAGATCAGCAACAAATATCACACAAGATTGGCCAAATTTCTCTTGGAGGAGAACACGACTGAGAATTTAAACAGTTTATTAGTACTTCAGAACAAGGTTCAAAGTATTGATACGTATTGGCCCGTATCAACTGATATGTATTGTGCTGGGAGCTTCCCGATACGTTTACATGGGTTAAATCGGGTCAGATCATGGTTCAGAGGGTAGCCAGGACTTAAATTGACCTCTCTAAATTGATTTTGAAAAAAATAAATAAATAAAACATAAGAAAAGCGTTGACACAGGCCGATATGCCCTACCGGCGTATTGGCGTGTGTGATACTTTGAACCTTGCTTGAGAATCTTCTCCATCCAGTGAACTAGTGGAGGCCCAGACCTTTTAGATTTCTTAAGGCTTTGACAACACATGAAGGGTGTAAGAATGTCATTTGATTGTGATTCTCAGTCGTGTTTAAGTCTAGGTAAATTCTAGACTTACCTACCATGATAGGTGTACTTCACAATCATTTGATTGTGATTCTCAAATCAGTAAGTTTCTAGACTTACCACCATGATCTATCTACCGACCAGTTCTTTGGAGATATTCCAATATTCCCTCAACACTTGGCCTAATAACAAGTCTTAGAATCTTGTATCTCAGTGACAATAATCTTAGTAATCTTATCCTCCAAAAATCTCGCTGGTCTCATCCCAAAAACTATTGACAATTTGAGCAAACTGATCGTTTCTCTCTCTCTCTCTCTCTGAAAATCAATTGTCTGGTCCTATTCCTATGGAGTTAGGAAATTTGTAAACTCTTACTAGGTTAAGCTTAAATTATAACCATCAAACAGATTTCATTCCATTTTGGGAAACTTAACCAAACTCACCATCCTGCCTATCTAGAATAATGAAATGTCGGGTCCCGTTCCTCCACAAATTGGACAGTTTGAGTCTCTTGTAGATATGTTCTTGCATCAAAAATTTGATTCATCTTTACCTCTTTCAAAATCAAGTCTGGTCCCATTCCGTTTTCTTTAAAGAATTTGTGCAGATTGAATCATCCAACCGCATACAAAAATCAATTGTCTGGTCCCACTCCTTCCTCCTCTTTAGGCTTAGTTTGGGAAAAGTAGAATATGTACAGTGCAAAAACAAGATTTAGAAATACAATATATAAGGTTTGCTCTTTACACATTTGTATTTGTAATCTTCCCAAACTAAGCCTTAGGGAAATTGAGCAACCTAAATCATCTAGTCCTCTATCAAAATCAAGTGTCTGCTCCAATTCCTATGAAGTTCGGAAACATGAAAAAGCTTACGATTTTAAATAGTAACAATCTAACAGGTTTTCATCGATCCCATCCACATTGGGAAACTTAACCAACCTAATCACTTTCTATCTTGATGATAATGAATTATCAGGTCCCATTCGTCCACAAATTGGGCAGCTTGAGTCCCTTGTATCCATCCCTTCCGCTTTTGGTAACATGAGAAATTTGAAAGAACTAGCCCTCTACCAAAATCAATTTTCTGGTCGCATTCCTTCCTCTATAGTTGACTTACGCAATTTGATTACTCTTATCATTCTATGAAAATCAATTATCTGGTTAATTCGTATCACAGCTATGGATGGGAGGCTTACTTCATTCAGAAATTCACTGCACTCAACAACCATTTTGTAGGTCCCATTCCAAAAGGCTTGGGAAACTCTACTAGTTTTAATAAGAGTCAAATATCAGAAGCTTTCGGTGTGTATAAAAGTCTGAATTATATTGGTCTGGGCTATAACAAAATGTATGGTGAGCTTTTAAAGAATTTGGAAGGATGACTTGCCAAAGTTTGGAGACACTGAAAGTGTCTGGAAATAAGATTTCTAGTAGTATATAGTAGCTGAGCTTGGGCAATTAACTCAACTAGGTATACTTGTCTTTAAATCATCTAGTGGGAGAGATTCCAAAAGAATGACCTCTTTGATAAACCTGAATTTGAGTAATAGTCAACTTTCTGGCAAATTGTTGCCGGAAATTTGTGGAGCATTGCAGAACCTAGAAAGTCTAGCTCTATCAACAAACACCACACTTTTGCAATACCCAAAGAATTAGGGAATTGTTTCAAGCTTCTTCATTTGAATTTGAGGAAAAATAGATTGAATGAGAGCATCCCATTTCAAATTGTTAATCTAGTTGTATCCTCCAAGATGCTTTGGATCACAGTTTGTAAGAGAAAATAAGATCACAGGAGAGATACCACCTCAGTTTGGAAACTTGAAAATTTTGGAAAAGCTAAACCTTTCTCACTATAAGATCCTTGGTTCTATTCCTTCCACATTTACTGAAATGCGCAGTTTGACATCCATTGATATATCTTACAACGAGCTTTTTTTTTTTTTTTGCTTCATTCGGCTACACAACGGGATCTATTTGAAGTATGGAATTAGGATGGAAGGATTGTGTACAAGGACATTATTATCTTAGAAATATTAGTAGAAAGACGAAAGAGAAGAGAAGAAAAGAAAGGAGAAGAGAGGAGAAGAATGGGAGGCAAAAAGTTCTATTGGCTATTCTATACTAGGGCGATCAAATTGAATTTGAATTCCATCAAAGAATCGAATATTGAAATAGATTTAAATTTGATTTTATGTATAAACACTAAAAACCCTAATTCTAGAGATCAGATTGAGTAAGAAACCCCTCCGATGTGTGGCTAGTGAACAAGAAAGAAAGACTTAAAAAAAAAGATTTAGAATAAGGAAAAACACCTAAGAAATCCAAGACAAGAGATAAAGAAAGAATAGGGAATGAGGGTAAGCAAGAGATGAAGAGAGCTTGGATGGCTCCAGTCAAAAGCCAAAATTTGAATGTCCAAAGCTGGAATGCCATAAAATAAGCAATAGACCAGCAAAACTGAAGAAGACAAAAATGAAATGGTTAATGGTGAAATGAGAGGTTGAAATGAAAAGTTAAAAATGATGCAACCTTCCTTGAAAATATTGAAATGTTAATTCTTTTTATAAAAGGCATTTTCACTTTTCAATCATTGTCCACTTATGTTATTCTTTTTTAATAAAATAATATTAAAGAAATGGGCACTTTTCAATCATCATCACATTGTCCTTTTACTTGGACAATATTGAAATGGGAAAATTATAGTCCGTTCAACATTTTAAATTACTTGCAGGTTGGGTCAGAACTAGCAAAACTCTAACATTCAGCTCTATTTTTCAAATTATAAAAACCCCGTCATATTATTAGAGGCTTACGCTGCTGTTGCCAATATATTGAATACAGAAAAATGCCTCTATTTCTTGATCTCCCTCTCACTTCTTCATTCTCACAATCGCCCCTCTTTGTTCAACAAACTCTCTCTCACAATCATCTTTCTCTATCAACAAATCATTTTTGTTTGGTATTATATATTTTCTCCTAATTGCTCTCTCTCTCTCCTCTTTATCAATTTCTTCATTTCACTCTCCCTCTTCTTGGATTTTTGTTTTCTGTCATTATTTTTCAATCTTTCTCCATCAATCTCTTTCCTATTCTCTCGTAGCCACTCTCCCTTTCTCTCAGATGATCTCTTATTCTCCCTGAAGTGGCTGGTCATTTATGTAAGATAAACACTTGTACGGTATTAACTAGGCCATATAAATAAACATAAGACTAACTTGAAGTTCACAAATCATATACAAATTTGACAAACGTTTTTAAGAAGCTCTTGGCCAAGTTGATTGATATGATAAAATTAGCACACCAAGTTCATTTAAATTTAGACTTAATTTTGATCCTTATACGGTATTAATAGATCGTATAAAGTAAAGCAACTGAAAGTTTAGAAGGTTAATTGTATGACATAAGAAAAGAAGGTCAAATTTGTCTTCTAATGCTCTTGGAGGCAGATAAATATCTAATTTGATTTATCTGTGTATTTTCTTAAACCACCACTCAATAAGGATCTCGATGTCTTCCCTCACGACTTCAAACTACAACTAAGAAAATTGAGAGAGAGAGAGAGAGAGAGGAGACAACTTAGATACGAAGTGGAAAGAGACAACTGTGAAATGAAGTTCATTGATTAGAGAAAGAACGGTGTGAGAGTGAGGGAGTGAGAGCCGAGAGGGAGATCAAAAGACAAAGGAAGCGGGAAAAAGGTTGAAACCTTTTCTTGTTTTCAAACATGGATTAAAAGTTTCATATTGGCAATAGTCACATAAGAATCTGATGACATGGTGAGATTTTAATAATTTGAAATGTAGAACTGGGTATCAAAGCTTTATCGGTTTTTGAACCAAGCGACAACGTAATTTGAAATATTGAACTAGCTCTAACTATAGTTTTCCCTTTTAATATATTTTTGGGTTTAATGCATAAAGTACCCCTATGATTTAGTAAATGGACAAAAACTTACTCTAACTATAGCTCTAACTATAGTACCTTCAAGTTTTTTGATAATGGACATCACCACAGAAAAAATGAAATATTAAATTTACCCTCTATTATTTTTTCAAATTTTCAAAAAATACCCAATTGATAAAAATTTTCTCATGAACCCTAATTTGTTGGCCACCTCCCTCTAATTGACGAACTTCTGATACACAACGAAGGGTTAAAGATAATTATATTGCTACGAGTTGCAAACATCGTACATAAGAGCAAGAAATCCTGCTATAGTGATGCACCTCCTTAGCTCTCTCTCTCTCTCCTTTGCCCGGTGCCTGAGAACCAAGAGGTGACTGTTGATTGCATGCCCTACAATGTGCACTATCAACTAGGTATATTGTTTGATGACCAAGGGGCAGGGGTGGCAATTTTTCACCCAACCCGCTGAATCCACCCAATCCGCCCATTTACTTGGCGGGTTGGAAATTGGTTGATTACCCATTGGGTCAATTTAAATGGGTTGGATTGTGGATAACCATTGGGTTAACCACTACAGATATAAGTGTTAATTTCTTAGTTTTTTTTTTTCTTCATTTGAATGAAATAATTTATAATTAATGCATTAATTTTCTATTAATTATTGATTAAAATTAGTTTTGTCTTGAATCAACACACTTCACCCAAATCGACATAAATCCAAATCAACTTGGCCCTAGTCCGAAACAACTCAACTTGGTCAAAATATGAATAGATATGATAACCTTGGTTCGGTTCATATGGGTTGATCAGCCTAGTCCGAACCCAAAACCAACCCATGAAAGGTCAATCTAGGTCGACCTAAATCTAGAGTGGGATGGTCCGGTCCAACCAAAAATCTGCCCACTTGCTTTGCCCGGTTTGGAACGTCCGGATTGACCCATATTCATACAACCCGACCTAAATCCAGACCAATCTGACTTACTTCTCTTGACAATTCCGGGCCAGTCGATTTGGTCCCAAACCCATGCACAAACTTGATATGGGCTGGTCCAATTCAATCTGCAATTGACTGAACTGGTCTGGTCCAGTCTGACTAGACTGATCCAGATCTAAACGGTTCAACCACCTTTAATGTGATTAGCTCGAAGACAATCCAATTAGATAATTCAAGTTGGTTTGACCAGTTTGAACCTAAGTGGTTTGGTCAAACCCAAAACCTGAACATAGTCAACTGGCTTCATTGCTTGTGTAAAAATAACATGCATGTAATGTGATTTGAACTTTCACCATTTGTATAAATAGCAACTACTATTGCAACCAAGCTATACCTAACTTATTTGTCAAGAAAGAGTTAGCTTTTTGTTTTAAGTATATAAATATAAGATTAATGGGTTTGGGCGGATTGGATTGGGTTAAAGTGGGTTTGGGTTGAACCCAACCCATTTAATTTTATATAACTGGGTCATTAATGGGTTGGTGGGTTAGATGGACTGGGTTGAAACTCAACCCAAACCAAACCCAACTTAACCCGCCCAATTGCCACCGCTACCAAGGGGACAAGGTCTCGATTGCCTAGTCAAAAAAAGTTGTGAAACTTGAATTGAAAACATTCAGATAAGCTTGGAGAACTAGATCACTTAATTGGCGACCGATGGTTGACACAACCCATATTTGATTTTGAGTTGTTGACTTCGGTCCATGTTCTCATCTTCTGCGTGACAAAGCTTGTTTGTGTGTATAACCGTATGCTTGTAAATTCATTGATGTTTTCTCCTTTTCCATCACTTCATTTTAAGAATGTTGGAAAATAGTAAAGAAGGCAGAATGAAACTTACTGGTAATCGCTTTCCAAACCCAGAACTTGCACGAGCATAGTGTTGCAACACTGTAAAACTGAGAATTTGCAAAGAGAAGGAGGGCTGAGTCGTGCCACTTGGTCACTCTCCTTAAAACCACATTTACCCCCTATGGTGCAGTCGGGTGATTGCAAATCGGTCACCAAGATAAAACACCCCACATCCCATGCCCCGCCCCAACCCCCACCACCTCGGGCGAAGCTTGGGCATCGGTCATGATGTCACCCCTCAGCCTCGTAGACCCAGCACTTTCACTAGGAGGGTCATCACCCCGCCGGCTGCCCTCGGTGCCTCTAGGAGCAGTCCTCTCCCTCAGTATTCAGATCTCGGGCCTCTGAGGTGAGCCCTCAGACTCATCATAGTCGCTCTCACTATTATTGATGGAAGTAGTGGGACAAGTCGAGCTTGCACCCGACAAGTCAGGGAGATCATAGCATTCATGACCGAAATTGGAGTAAGACATGACTAAGGATGCATTCTTTACCTAGTGGACGAGGTCTCTAAAGATTAGAGGATTGGCTAAGATGATGGTCGAGGTATCTGAAAGCTCAAGATGAAGAAGGCAAATGGTGACAACTGCCTCGACCAACACCCTATTTAAAGAAAAATGAATGGTTCAGATCGACTCTGATCCAACGTCCGTGGAGCAGCCAACCTAATAGCCCAATTCGATGCGTGACATGTGTCGTCAACCTCAAGGATACAAAATGACGCGAAGTGGGTTAGTCGGTTCGACTGCCAGTCCTAGGCAAAAGGTGACTCAAGCCAGACAACCCAATGCCTGTCTTGCGTATGGTCACGACCTATCGACCTGAGAGCCGTCACATGTATGGCCATGACCCAATGCCCGTCTCGCGCACGGTTGCAACCAACCGACTCCGAGACCCATCCCACATATGGTCATTACCTATCAACGTCAGCACTCGTCTCGCACAAGGCTACAACAGACCGATCCATCACCCGTCCCATGCACAACAACAATTAGTCAACGCCGACACCTATCATGCGCATGGGTCCGCTGCGACGACTATGAAGCACATGGTTGAGGGTCACAATTACCTCATACCCGTGCATGGCATGGTACTTAGCCCTTGGCCCTCCATGACACTCCTAAGAGACGGAGTCAACAGCAAAGCAGTTTCCAGCAAGGCAACTAAGGGAAGCCCTCAGAGGTCTTCACTTTTGAGCAAACGCCCTCTCTAATGAAGTCGAGGTCCTCACCTAACACGCCATCCAACGCCTCCCAATGATGATGTTGCACTCTCTTCGGCCAAAGCCGAGGTCACCACTCAACCCTCCTCTACAGCCTTGAGAGTAGGGGCAAATGATATAGGCTCATGTGGCAGGGCCAAGATGGCACCACATGCCACATGGCATCAGATGGATCACATCCTAGCCGTCCACTGCTAACAACCTCAACCAACTCCCAAGCGAGCTTAGCATTCAGGTAACCTCGTTTGAGCTCCTCCACTCAAGTCTCGTTCAACCCCCTTGTTACGCACTTAACTAACTTGACCATTAGAGTCTCTGCCCCTGGAACGCACTAATAATACCTGGGGCCTCTGATGTGCTCTTTGATCCTCAAGTCGGATATATCAGCCTTCGAACGCACTAATCCTCGACTAAAAAAATAAAATTATCTTATTGCCCTCAACCCATCCTTGACGGCAACGTATCTTATGTTATATGATTTAGAACAATTGGACAAAACTGACGGACATGTTGTAAAAATCTTTGCATAATATAATATTCATTATATTTAATTTGTGAAGTTTCACCAACATTTTAAACCACATTCCTCAATTTGTATATTTATTTTTCATGATTTGGCAAAGGGTAATTAATTGTTGGACTGTCAGATTAATCTTGGATTTGATACGAAGGAATTATGACGACATAACACCCCCCCCCTTATATAGTTATGCCTCCCACTTGGTAACCCCGGGTCCCATCCCATTTGATCATCTCAGTTCCCATCAAATGAGAGACTGAGGTTTTTCCTATATCCTATATCCTATAATTCTCACAGGACAGTATAACCAAAAAATAATAAACAAAAAATCTGGACCTATCAAAATTGTCTCCTAGTTGATCTTGACCGCCACATTATGTACAAATTGGTTTTAGCTCATTGATCACATTCAAACGAAGTACCAAATCAACCAAAGATGTGATCCATTAACGTGGTCTTGCAAAATCTGTGAACTATATAGTCTAAGCCATCCAAGTGATTCCAAAACTTCAACTAATTCAAACTGCTCAAATAATTTGCAAAATCAACTTAAAATATCAAGGCATCAAAGTGATGCCCAATAACAACAGATTAATCTCGTCCATCCAAATTATGTGCTATAATACTAAATTGGACAAATTAATGATCAAATTTGTCAAAATGGATGGTATCATAAATACAAGTCAATGAATCTAAGCCATCTAAGCGACATGCCTAAATTTTCACACGATAGAATTAATGTATGATCTCTTCCTCAATAAAATCAGAAATACCACTTTAAAAGTATAAATATTATATTGTTAATTTCTTAATTTTTCATCCATCTTAAAACCATTGGAGGGCTCGATGCATGTGATACTGAAATACAAGGAATACAAGTGATTAAATGTCACAAAAAAAAAAAAAAGAAAGGGTAAAATACAAAAAACCTCCCCTGAAGTTTTGAGAAACTCAACAAAAACCTCCCTTTTGTCACTATTCCAGACAAAAAACGTTAAATTGATGCACCGGTTTTTTCCAAATATCCATTCTACCATTTTATAAATTTTTTTTACATACAAAATTACTGAAATAATTCTATTTTAACTCAATAAAAAAACATATTTCAGTAATTTTGTATGTAAAATTACTGAAATGATCGTTAAAAGAGGTTTTTGTTGAGCTAAAATAGGGATATTTCAGTAATTTTATATACAAAATAATTTATAAAAGGGTAGAATGGGTATTTGGAAAAAACGTGCATCAATCTAACATTTTCCATCTGGGACAGTGATGGAAGGGAGGTTTTTGTTGAGTTTCACAAAAGTTCAGGGGAGGTATTTGTTAAAATGAAACTAGAGGGGAGGTTTTTATGATTGTCAGAAACTTCAAGGGAGAATTTTTATTTTACCCAAAAAGAAAAGAAAAACACAATAATGCATGGGGAAAAAGTGACATACCATGTAGGGAAGGTCCCTCTAATTTATCATAAATTTTATATGTGAAATTTTGGAAATAAATATCAAATATATTGGGTACAAATGTAACACTTGAAGCTTAGACTAAACTTGGGAAGAGTATATAAATACATATATATATATATATATATATATATATGGAGTATAAATACATATAATACAAAACCTTGCATTTCGTATTATTTTATATGTATTCGCACTGTATATATTTGTATTTGTACACTTTCCAAACAGAGCCTTAGGCTGTGCTTGGTTGCATTACAACTTTAGTTGCACTAATCCAAATGGATATTAATGCAAATGAAAAAAAAATGCAAACTCTCATTTAATTTTTCTTTTTTGGATTTTACTTTATTCCGATTCATATCTTAATTTAGTTCATTTGTAATGCAATCAAAAGCTAAAATTTGAAACAAAAATAGATCGGAATTTACACTCAAATCATTCGCACTGTTACAGTTTTGCATCAGTGCAAATTTATTTGCATTGCAACCAAACACAGCCTTAGAATCAGTTGGAAAGATTATAAATACAAATATGTATAGTACAAATACATACAAAATATAAGGTTTTGCACTTTACAAATTTGTATTTATACTCCTTCCAAGCTTATCCTTAAGAAAGTTAAATAAAAACAAATAATAAAATTTTCCCTTTAAATTTCCTCTATCATTTTCTACTCAATTTTCTTTATCGAATGCATAGTTCAGCTAGAAATGGTCATAGACGACCCTCGATCTTCATTCATGTCTGTTGCTGCCAAGGTTGGGCCAAGGGCAACAATGTATTTTCACTTCCTTAGTCAAGGGCTAATACATATGAGGGCTGATGAAGTCAAGCGCCTGTAAGTCCGACCTGTGGAGGAGGAAGCAGATTAGAGGCCCCGAGCGTTATCCCAAGGGCGGAGACTCTGGTAGTCAAGTTAGTAAGTGCGTAGCAAGGGGTCGAACGAAGCCCGAGAGGGGTATCTAAGACGAGGTCACCAAGATGCTAGAGAGCTTGAGAGTAGAAAAGCCAAGATAGCTTACCTAGGGACTAACGCCACTTATTTTTACTTGAGCCTACCTGGAGTTTGTTTACAACGAACAACTAGGATGCCATTCGGACAATGCCATATGCGCCTACATCACTGTCCATTGTGGAATAGTCTAGATGTTCCTAATCTATGGGTTAGATTATGATGCCAGGAAGGCATGATATCAAAAAAGGTAGAAACCAATCAGAAGGATTTTCGTCAAAATTCACTAGGGGGTGATTGGTGAAAGCCTTTCTAGTATCATATTTTTCCAGCATCAAAGAATCTCCCTTAATTTAATCTGCCCAATCTGATTTTATCGCTCTTCCTAATACTCCCATATAGTATGCATTGGTCTAGTTGTTGCTAATCAGTGGCTTATGCCATTTTGGTTCACTTCTTTGGGCCTCATTCTCGTAATTCTTGCTCATTCTAGGCATGAATGGGCAAGAATGAATAACATTAGTGTTTGGTTGCAAAATTCTTGCCCAAGGCCACATTCTTTTTAGAATGAAAAATCAGCCCCATAGCACAAAAGTTGACTACTATAGCATGAAAACTCTACCTATAAAACTATCGCCCCATCTTGCTCATTTCATTCTTTGAGGAAACTCTACTTATAAAACTATTGCCATAGATGTTTACTTTTGCGAAAGCACTTTTACAAAAGTACTTTTATAAAAACACTTTTACGGAAGTACTTTAGGAAAGCACTTTTATAAAAGCACTTTTACGGAAGTACTTTTAGGAAAGCACTTTTATAAAAGTACATTACTAAAGCACTTTTACGAAAGTACTTTTAGAAAAGTACATTTACAAAAGCACTTTTATAAAAACACTTATAAAAGACTTTTACAAAAGCACTTTTACAAAAGTACTTTTATAAAAGCACTTTTATGCAAGTACTTTTATGAAAGCATTTCTATAAAAGTACCTTTTTAAAAGCACTTTTACGAAAGTACTTTTATGAAAGCACTTTAATAAAATCACTTTTACGAAAGTGCCTTTATAAAAACACTTTTATGGAAGTACTTTTACGGTACTTTTATAAACACATTTACAAAAGTACTTTTATAAAAGCACTTTTATGAAAATACTTTTACGAAAACACTTTAATAAAAGCACTCTTACGAAAGTACTTTTATGAAAGCACTTTTACAAAAGTACAAAAGCACTTCTAGGAAAATACTTTTATAAAAGCATTTTTATTAAAGTACTTTTATAAAAGCACTTTTATAAAAACACTTTTACAAAACATCTATGCCAATTAGCAAACATTGACTAATGAAGACCTAGGCTGGTGGTTTGTGAATACCAACAATTTTTTTTTATTTTTTTCTTTTTTAAGAATGAAAATGAGCAACATAAGACACTTGTTAGTTTGAGAAGAATTAATTTTTAGGAAAAAAGTGTTTGGTTTATAGCAATATTTTCTCATTTTGCCTATTTTTACCCATTCTTTTCCATTTTAGAATTCATCTTGGGTAAGAATGAGAAAGAATGCTAATTGAACCAAACATGGCCTAAATTTCTACAAACTCCGCTGCAAGTGAGCCACTAGTTTTAGGAACGATCTTGGCCTAACACGTTAATGGGTGGACCAAAAGCATTCTTTTATGTTTAGTTTGAAGGAAAATGTAGAGAAAGGAAGGGAAAGTAGGGAAACCTATACAAGGTTTGTAAAGATTTTCCTTTACCTTCCTTTCTCTACTTTTTCCTTCATACCAAATACAGTCTTAAGCTTAATATGTGTCAACTGACTTTAAGCTTGTTTGAATGCAACCAGGAAAGAATAATAGGGTGACAAAGACCACCATGCCAAAACCTCAAAATCATCTTTTTAACAACAAATCCCTATCAAAGAAAGAAGAGAAAGACAATGACCTTCACTCCATTCACTCCAATAGTCAATATATTGCTCATTTAGAAAGTTCATCATTCAAAACTCAACCGTATTCTCCACTCGATGTATATATCATCCAAAAGATAGGTATTGGATTTACACTTGTCAGTAAAAGTATTGTGTATACCATGTTCAAACACTGATTTTAATCAATTATCATCAATTATCATTATTATTCTGAACAGTAAGGCCTCGTTTGATTTGCAGGAGTCAGAATTGGAATAGGCTATTCTGATACCAACTGTTTGGTCGGGTGCCCAGCATGACGGATTGTAGGTCATGCCAGGCATAGCACAATCATATGGGCAATGTCGGTGCTAGGGTTTCAGATCCATGGGCTGGTACGGCACGACACACATTTAAGTGGATATTATTTACAATAATTATATATAAACAATATTATATAATAATTATAATATTATAATGTTATTTATATATTATTTATAATAATTATATAATATATTAATATATATATATAATTTTATTTTCATCTTTATTATTGCATATATAAACAATATTCTATACATCAAAATTTATATAAAATACAATTTTAAGATCTTTCATTTTCGTCTATTCTTTAATTTATGCTAAATTTTTCATTTCTTTTTCAAAATTTTTAAAAATCATGGCTTGACCCGGTTTATGGCCCAACCTGGCCCAAGGCTTGGCTCACGGCACGACACAGGCCATGCAGGCTTGGGCCGTGGGCCATGCTGGGCCGAGTCCCCAAAGTATCCCGGAGGAGGGAAGCATGACTTGCAAACCGGCACGACATGACCTACACTTTGCATGGGCTGCATGCGAGCTGTGTCATGCCGGCCCAATACGACCTGATTTACACCTAAGGATTTGGGTGAATTTTGGAACTAATGTCCATCCTGTTAGTTCCGCACGACTGAATGAAGGAGTTTGTGTAGGATGACAGTTTTTGGTCTTTGAATGTTTGGGGCGCCCCACATCTGATGCGAACTCCTCATATCTGCACTAGTAGCCTATTCTCAATAAAAAGTGCATTACAATAGAAGAATTGGGATCTTTACCAACAAAACGCATTCCAATCCTCTATTAACCTGTGAGATAATGTTGGTGGAGGGTTGGAACGTGTTTTGTTGGCAGGTGACCTGGACTCACAATAGAAACCCAACTCAGCGGAGAGAAAAAAAAAAAAAAAAAGATTGGCTGTTACAATTGAAACATTCTCAGGAAACTGAAATTTGGTGAGAGAAGATAGAGAGGAGACAAGGGAAAGGGCAAACTCGAGGTTGGAAGGAAACGATAAAAAGAAAACCAAAAATTGGAGCGGGCAACAAATACATTTTCATTTTCTAACTCGGTGTTGTGCTGTTAGTTGGACGTTGTAGTCTTACTATCTAAGACACTTAGGCCCCTTTGCTTTTTAGTAAGTTATTTATCCAGGTAAATGCAGTTACTTAGATAAGTTTTTCTTGTGTAATACTTACCCATGTTCTTTTATTTCCCAAGTAAAAAAGGAAATGACCATTTTAGCCATAAAAATCCATTATTAAATGGGGCATTTTTGTTCCATTCAAGTGTTGAAATCTTTGCCCTTGATTGGAAAGTTATTTATGCATTTAGGAGATGGGTATACCCAAGAAAATAAACTTTCCCTGCTTCCCACATTAATCTGAAAAAATAACATTGGATTCTTGATCAATGGAAACCAAAATCCTACTGATCAACTTTTCCCCCTCTCAAAATCCAAAAAAAGAACACCCCCTTGGACAAGTATAATTGATGACAGAACCTACTCTGAAATTAAACCTCCCCTTTCACACACAAGGGTGAATGATTTTGAACATAAATTGACAATTGAAGTTACATTTCATGGAAATTCATGGCAAGGCGCAAGAGTAGTCATCCAATAGCCAATACCCAATAAATCTTTCTTCCAATGATCCACAGGTTAATTTCCCCAGGTTATAAAGCTCAATAGCTCACACCCTATTTGGTGTATCAAACACACAAAGCTACTACTTCTTCATTACCCACAACCATAGCTACGACGACTTGGCCATCTTCTTGGGGCTTTGAGAAATCCAAATCCTTCACTCTTACCCTGCTACCTGCAGCCTTGCTATCTGTGTTACCAAGTTTTTGTTTCTCTCATGCCTCTCCTTTTCCTTCTACTACAACCTCAACAACCATGGCAGCTGTTGATACTAGTATGATAGCAGAATTACAAGTGGAAGCCCTCCTCAAATGGAAAGCTATCCTCCCTGAGCAAACCTAGTTTCTTCTCACTTCTTGGAGATCAATGCTTCCTTCTAATGGTAGTGGTGCTACAAACTCTTCTGTCCAATTCAATCACTGCAACTGGGTTGGAATTGTCTACAACCAAAGGAAAAGCATCATTGAAATAAACCTCCTAAATATGGGTTTGCAAGGTACGTTTCATAAGTTCAAATTCTCATCTTTTCCAAACCTTTTTCGTCTTGATGTCACCAATAATGTTCTCTCTGGCACTATTCCATCCAGCATCAGTAAACTTTCCAAATTAACTTATCTTGATCTGTTAATCAATGAATTTTTCGGGAATATTCCATTAGAAATTACCAACCTAACAAGTCTCCAAGTCTTGTATCTTGATGGAAATCATTTTAGTGGTTCAATACCTTCAAGTATAGAAAAGTTGAAACATCTTGGTGAGCTGACTCTATTCTCCAACAATCTCACTGGATCCATCCCCACAAATTTTGCACAGTTAAAAAACTTGAAGTCCCTACTGCTCGACAAAAATCAACTCTCAAGACCCATTCCTCAAGAGATAGGAAACTTGACTAATCTTATGCTATTAGGTTTGTCCCGTAATTATCTTACAGGTTCCATTCCATTTAGTTTTGGGAATTTGATTAACCTTACTGCCTTGTCCTTCTCTGATAATAAGCTTTCATGTTCTATTCCACCAAAAATTGGAAAGCTTAGTTCTCTTCGGTATCTAGCATTGTCTGGAAACAATCTCATTGGCCTCATCCCTACCTCCTTCGGCAACATGAGCAAGCTAACCACTTTATATCTCTACAAGAATCAATTGTCAGGACCCATTCATCAAGAGATTGGAAACTTAGACAATCTAATAGAATTAGATCTATCCGAGGACCATCTGTCTGGTTCGATTCCTTCTACCTTGGGGAATTTGGTTAACCTTACTTTTTTACATATCTTCAACAATAAACTCTCAGGTCCCATTCCACCAGAAATTGGAAAGCTTACTTCTCTTTTAGGTCTCTTATTGTATACCAACAATCTCACTAGCCTCATCCCAACCTCCTTGGGTAACTTGAGCAAGCTTACCACTTTGTCCCTTCATGAAAATCAATTACCAGGACCCATCCCTCAAGAGATTGGAAAGCTTAGGGCTCTTTCAAAGCTATCATCGCAACAAAATATGCTCATGGTCTCCATCCCTACCTCCTTAGGTAACTTGAGCAAGTTAACCATTTTATACCTCCATGAAAATCATCTGTCAGGTTGCATTCCAGCTGAGATTGGAAAGCTTAGGGCTCTTTCAGAACTGGCATTGTACGAAAACAAACTCACTGGCTTCATTCCTACATCCTTAGGTAACTTCAGCAAGCTAAACATTTTATACCTCCATGAAAATCAACTCTCTGGTTCTATTCCTCCACAGATCGGAAGCCTTAGGGCCCTTTCAGAGATCTCATTGCAACAAAATAAGCTACTGGGCTCCATTCCTACCTCCTTAGGTAACTTGAGCAAGCTAACCATTTTATACCTCCATGAAAATAACTTGTCAGGTTCCGTTCCACCTGAGATTGGAAAGCTTAGAGCTCTTTTAGAACTGGCATTGTACAAAAATCATCTCAAAGGCTTCATCCCTACCTCCCTATGTGACTTGAGCAAGCTAATCCATTTATTGTTCCATGAAAATGAGCTATCAGGTTCCATTCCTCAAGAGATTGGAAATCTGACAAATGTAATGAAATTATATTTATTTGATAACCATTTGAAAGGTACCATTCCATCTACTTCTGAAAACTTGATCAATCTTAATCATTTACGGCTCTCCAATAATAGGCTCTCAGGACGATTGTTGAAATAATGGTTAATACTTATTATACCTAATTGTAGTCTATCAAGCAATGGCTATTTTACAGCCTCATAGTCTCTTGTAATTGTTGCATCTTAAACATAGTTTTGTGATCAGCTTTATGGTATAAACATGTATAATTCTCTTCCTTTCTTTTGTAATTGCTAGTCTACCACTATTATAACCCCTTGTGAGTTGGGTAGACGATTGCTTGAACCAATGTATATTTATCATATATTATATATTCGATTAACTTCAGCGGTCACTCTTAATATTTAGGCTGCATTTGGAAATGATGTAAATGGAGTGTAAATCACAGTTCACTTTTGCCTGTGTTTGGCAACACTACATTTATGCATTGAAAAATAATAGAAAACACATTTTCCAATGCATATTTACATTGTATTAGGATGTAAAAGCATATCAATAAAAAGGAAGTAAATTTGCATTCAAATGAGCTTTTGATAAAAAAAGAGATATACTTTATTGGAATTCGTATTTGCATCCATTACAGCGAAAAATCTATTTGGTAAGAAGAAAAATTCAGTGCAAAACTAATCCAACTTTACAATTTACATGAATCGTTTTACACTTTACATATTTACATTCATACTTATTTGTATCGTTTCCAAACGCAGCCTTAAAAACTTGTAACCATGACAGAATAACCCACTGTACCTGAGAAGAATGCATATTTGCACTGTTAGCACTCACACTTATTTGCATCGTTTTACACTTTAAACATATGATCTTATCTTACATGATTATAACAATTGGACACAAACTGACAGACATGCACATATTCCATACAACTCTCCCAGTTAAATGTTTCAGTACATAATATTGATGATCCAAGTTGGAAAAATCTTTGCTTAATTATGTAATATTCATTATATTTTATGAAGCTTCACCAACATTTTAAACCACATTCCTCAATTTGCAGTATTTATTTTTTTCATGGTTTGGCAGAGGATAATTAATTGTTGGACTGTCAGATTAATCTTGGATTTGATACTGAAAATTTCATGCTATGAGAAGGAATTATGACCACATAATCCCTCTTATATTGGTATGCCTCCCACTTCATAACCCTGGGTCCCATCTGATCATCTGAGTTCCCATGAATTGAGAGACTGAGGTTTTTATTCCTTTACCCTGCAAGTCTCACAGATTAGTATAACCAAAAAAATTTATATATAAACCAAAAATCTGGACCATCAAAATTGTCTCCTATTTAGTTGATCTTGACCGTCCACATTATGTACCAATTGATTTTAGCTAACTGATCACATTCAAATGAAGTACCAAATCAACCAAAGATGCGATCCATTATCCATATGTGGTCTCCCAATAGCGGTGAACTAGTCTAATTAACCATCCTAGTGATAGCCAAAACTCCAACTAATTTAGAACTGCCCAAGTAATTTGCAAAATCAACCTAAAAATCAAGGCATCAAAGTTGTGCCCCATAGGCTGAGTTTGGAAGGAGTACAAATGCAAATATATAGAGTGCAAAACCTTATATTTTGTATTATTTTGTATGTATTTATGGTGTATATATTTGCATTTGTACTGCTTCCAAACTGAACCATAACAACAGATTAATCTCTTCCTTCGAAATTATAACTATAATACTAAACTGGACAAATGGTCAAATTTATCAGAGTGGATGGTATCGATAAATACAGGTCATTGAATCTAAGACATCTAAGCGACATGTCTAACTTTTTAGAATGCATGATCTTTCCATCAATAAAATCAGACATACCACTTTAAAATATAAATGTTATATGGTTAATATAATATTGTGTAGCTCTTCCTTTCTCCGTTTTTTTTTTTCCTTCAAACCAAACACAGCCTAAAGCTTTATATGTGTCAACTGACTTTAAGCCTGTTTGAATGCAATGAAGGATGTGTTTGGAAATGATGCAAATATGTATGAATGCAAATATGTAGTGTAAAACGGTCCACATAAATTGCAAAGTTTGATTATTTTTGCACTAACAAATTTACCTTCTTACCAAACAGATTTTTATCCATGGTTTTCAAAACAGGACCAGACTGGACGGTCAGACCGGAAAAACCGGGAACTGGTCAGGTGACCAGTTCTGTTTTTCCCCAAAAGAAGATATTTGCAAAAAAACGTTGATTTGTTCAGTAAACTGCTGACCTGGGCATTCAAACCATTCAGCAGGTTTGACCATTTATTTATTTTTTTTTTATTTTTTTGTCAGAATGGGCTGACCATTTGGATCGAACATTCGACCCAAGAACCAGCCCCCTGACTGGTTTGTTCTCCAGGTCAGTTTTAAAAACTTTGTTTTTAGCTGTAATAGATACAAATATGAATTCCAATAAAGCATATGTGGTTTTTTATCAAAAGTCCAATACAAATTTATTTCTTTTTTATTGATGTACTTTTACATCTTATTATCAATGTAAATATGCATTAGAAATTGTGTTTTCTGTCATTTGTCAATATATAAATATAACATTGCTAAATAAAGTAAAAGTAAACCAGAATGCAAATTTACCCTGAACCAAAATTTACACTCCATTTACATCGTTACCAAACACAGCCAAAGGAAAGAATAATAGGGTGACAAAGACCACCATGCCAAAACCTCAAAATCTTCTTTTCTTTAACCCCAAATCCGTGGGTACAAAGAAAGAGGAGAAAGACAAAGACCTTCATTCAGATGGTCAATATATTGCTTACTTCGAAAGTTCATCATTCAAAACTCAATCGTATTCTCCACTGAATGTTGGATTTACACTAGTCAGAAAAAGTATTGGGTATCCCAAGCTCAAACACTGATCCCATCTATAATCAACCTTACTGCACTAGATCCCATCTATAATCAACCTCCTCATGCCACATAAACCCACACATGTGGGTTCCAAACCTTCAACAAAATTCATGCATGTCTGATGGCTCCTGTCCTTAGGCTTTAAAGATTCCTTCTTCCTTCTTGTGCTCTAGCTTTTTCTGTATGTATCTGATGGGCAATGTCATTTTTAAATCTTTGAATAGCGCTTACAATTGTTGACTAGCCTTCCAACAAAATCTATTTGACAGCACCTATTCTATACTGCACAGGCTTGTTTGGAGTTGGTTTTCAAAAGAACCAGCTCACTGCAACTGAAAAGCAATTAGAGCATTTGACCAAGATTTTAGCAATTCTTGAAGAGCTCTCGAACCAACAAATTATTTTCTATAAAGCAACAAAAACTAATGGCTGAATTTAGGAATGAAAAATCTAAGGGTTCGTTTATTTCATAGCCGGAATCAGAATCAGAATCAAAATTTTCCGGAATCAGAATGGGAATGGTCCATTCTTATAGTCTGTTTGGTTCAGACAAGAATGAAAATGGAAATTAAAATCAATACGAATGGGATTTCATTCCCAAGGGAGGGGCAGGGAATGACCATTCCCTCAAATGGGGGAATGCCATTCTAACAGGAATGGGAATGGGCTTCCAATTCCATCCAACCAAACAGTTGGAATTAGAATAACCCATTCCCATTCCGATTCCGATTCCAAACCCCTATTCCTGCAAACCAAATGGACCCTGAGTATTCAAATACTTTGGGAGTAAATTTTGGATTAATAAGCAAAAAAACTAATAAATAAAAACCCAACAGCTTTATTGGAGAAAGATACACAACAAGATTAGCAACTGAAAATTAAGCAAAAGCACTATTACAGGTCCATTTGGTTCATAGTTGGAATTAGAATCAGAATCGGAATCGAATGGTCCATTCCTATAATCTGATTGGTTCAAATGAGAATAGGAATGAAAATTAAAATCAAAAGAAATGGGATTTCATTTCGAAGGGAGGGGCAGGGAATGGCCATTCCCTTGTGAATGGATGAATGCCATTCCAGCAGGAATGGGGAATGGGAATGAGATTCTAATTTTAGCCAACCAAAGAATTGAAATTGGAATAACCCATTCCAATTCTGATTCCAGACCCCTATTCCTATTCCTGCAAACCAAATAAGGCCTAAATCTGTGAGGACTACATTAATAAAGTCGATGCCTCATGCTTTCCCTGTACCAAAGAGACAACATATCGGCTGCCCACAGAGCGCCAAATATCTATCGAAACTTGGAAGGTGCTGGAATCTATTGATACTGGATTAGTGGAACACATACAAATCGGCTGCGCACAGATGTAAAAGTACATCTGGAACACAGATTTCCTACTCACTTTTACTATCCACCGATCTCTCATGTGTGACTGCAATTCACCGTAGTCGGTGGATAAAAGATGGGTAGAAAAAGTGAGTAAGAAATCCATTTGAAATATCTGTTGAAATCACATCCTCTATAACGTTGGTATAGAAAATTTTCCTATACCAGAACAATACCAATAGATTGTTACTGTTTTGGTACAGAAAATTTTCTATACAAGGGTATAGAGGATGATGATAACTCAAACACTGGCATGTTTAATTGTGATGGTCACCTACTCGGTTTATTCGCACATTTTTGTAATAGGGATTTAAAAAGAAGCTTGTACACTTGCAAGATATTGGATTCGAATAAGTGCATAAACCCGGCTGACCCAGAGTAAATCAACTTAGACCGGGGTGGTTCAAGCTAATAAATTGAATAAATTAACATCAACTTAAATTTTACGACTTTCTAGAATAATAACCAAGGTTATGTTTATTTGTGTTACAAACGCACATATGTATTATACATAAATGCCCTTTCTTGTTTGTTTTAAATCCATACAAATTTGTTGGTGTTTGGTAGATTGCATGGAAGAAAACATTTAATGCTTTAACTACCCATGCTCCACATTTGGTGGTCTCTCTCCATTGACGGAATAGGTAAGCATGTTCCTTTCTTAATAGATTCACCTTTGTAGACAAACAAATGCTCACAAATCCGAATTGGGGTATATTTTATAAATCCATTGGTTCAGTGTTTGTGTTGAAAACAAACACAGTTCAAAGGATAAATTGCAAATTTCTTCAAGTAATCCTGAGTATTAGGAAATTAACTTATTCTATCCCTATAGCTTACATATTGTCTTAAAGTACCTCAAGTTTTTGACAATTGATTAAGTCTTCTTTTACCGTTAGCATCCTTTAGAGTTCCATCACAATTTGTTCACATATGACACCATGTAAACTTTTTATTTAAAATCCAGTATCATCCTTTTTTGGTCAAATTTTCCTTTTATTATTCTTCAAATTTTCAAAATAAAACTCAACATTCATCATCCCTTATCACATTGAAGGCCAGTGAGCTTAGACCTTGGTGGGTTTTAAATTTGGGAATTTATTTTTGAATATCTAGATTCAAATTAGAGAAATTGTTCTAGTTAATTTCTATATAGAAGAGGTATTGAAGTAGTCACTATTTTAGCGATACAACTATTAGGTCAGTTTGCAGAGGTGGGGGCGGTGATGTAGCCATCATTTATGTCTATGAATAATGTGGATGGGTTAAATTAGGGGTACAAGTCCGGTTGGCCCAAGTTAATCGTTTACACTGTTTCAGGTTCGGACTTCTTATTGGACCCATTGAAATTTTGACAAAATCTTAACCTTAATCCACAAAAGTTTCACCCCTAGGTTGAATCAAGTTTGAACTGAACCATCCGGTCACAATTGAACTGATTCAATCAAATTTGAATCAAGATTGTCAATAGCTACTCTCTAGCATTCAGACTACGACTGTCTAAAGACAGTTCAAAGCTCCTCTCCAGTATTCAGTCTACCCGGTACCCACATGAACAATATCCATTATAACCCTAAACCCAAAATAACTATCACTGAGAATGAAGACCACTTGCTATACCTTTGTAGAAATTCCTTGTAGTGGACCAGATTTTGCCAAACTGAATTCGACCAATGTTTCGGCCATCGGAGAGATGCTCCTTTCAGGAAGAAAACATAGCCCAAAACCAACTCCCAAAACATGTTTCTTTTATAAATTGCCAAAACAATGAATCTCTCAGAGCCCTATTCGAATTGAAGGCTTTTGCACAGCTGTTGATAGGGTCCGAAGGCAAAGCATCTTGAGTCTTGACAGTGGCTGGAGGCAATTTTTCTACCCACCTACTACTAGCTATTACCCATCCATGTATGAGAGACAGAGCAGGTATTTGCAAGTCCAAACTGTGCAAGTTCTATGATCATGTATTGAGTTCCTGTTTAAATTAAAGTATCTTTAATTGCACCATGGAGTTGGTTTGGGTCTTGGGTATCAAAAGCAACTAAAAATTATAGACCAACCAGATTTGATCTTGGACTTGAAATTCAAGAGAAGAAATCGTAATAATTTACTGGAAAATAAAAAATTATCTTTTAGTCAAATATTTCATTTTGAATATTTAAAGAAGAATGACGAGTTAAATACCCCTTTTTCATCTTTCCTTCAATACTGATAATAGGAGGATTTAGTCAATTATTAAAAAACTTAAGGTACTTAAGTACAATTCTAATTCTAAACAGTAAGGATAAATAAATCAATTTTCTAAAGTATTTTAAGAAATTTATTCATTCCAAAATATGGAGGTCCAAATCAAGATTCATAGTATGGATACTGGCCAACAGTATCGGTCCTTTTTTTTAACTTTACTTTTTTTTTCTAATTTTGATTCAGAGGGGCCAGTTTAAGTCCCGATTACCCTCTGAACCAGGCCCTGACCCGATACAACCCCTGTAGGAGCGTATCAGGAAGGGCCCGATATGATATGTATCGGCTAATATAGGCCAATAGGTAATGATTTTTTGAACCTTGGTCCAAATATTATAAATAGGGTTTATAATATGGGAACTTATAAATAGCATACTCAAGGAACCCATAACCAAAACCACATGAGCCTAGATTAGCTTAACTGCAGACAAGATTGAACACATTGGACTGGGTTACCCACCAGTGCTCACTGTAGGTGGTCCCATCTGTAGTGAACACTGGCATGTTCACTCATGATAAATAGCCCAGACCAATGTATACAATCTTGCCTTTGGCTCATCAGGAAACAACCCAGTTATTATCTCTTTTTTTTCTTTCCTTTCCCATATTGTTATTTACAAAGAACCAAATTTTCCCACCATTCTCCTCCAGGGTTTTTCAAGTTAAATCACCACCACTGTCTTATCACATATTACTGGCTTACATAGCATCTCTAGTTCGTCTCCAATCTCCAAGGAAGATGCATGGCGCTTTAAAAAATTTCTGTCGAAAGGAAACATCAACAACTTTGTTATTGTCAACACTTGCAGCGGTCCTTTGCTCTCTTCCGATTAGATCTCTCCCCTACCGGCCTTGAAAGAAAAATATATTCTTCAGTTGTAACTTGAGAAATCCAAGATCCAACACTCTGCCACTGTCTCACTTTACCTACTAACTTTGTTTTCAGCATCTATTGGCGTTTCATGAAGTAATGAGAGAAACATAAATGCTAAATTGTCATTCTTTCTTGTGAATGGATATATTAAATTATCTTTATTGTTTAGCTAATTGATCAAATATATTCTTATTGTTTGAAAATTGACTAACGTTACCCTTATTGTTTTTGACAATTAACTAATACTTTACTTACCGTTAATGTTCATAAACCATTCAAATATGTATCACGTAACTATTATAACTTCCAAAAATACCCAATTTACTCTTATTATAACTTCCAACACCAACACCAATGCAGCATAAGCACAGAGAACATCACCTATAAATTCTCTCCCATGTTTCCTCACCGAAGAAGGGGCCCTCCACCTCCAACCCTTCCTCTTATTTCTAGCCATCTCCCCCATTATTTCTAGCCCTTGCTCTTCCACAAATCTCCAAACATCTGAATGCCAGCATCTTTCATCTTACCACCTCCAAACCCATCATCTAATTCATCACCCAACTTGTCCACATTGAGCCACACCTTTCTGCCACCCTCTCGTTCATCTCTCATTCTTGATATTCCGAGAAGAGAAACCCTGCACTCATTGTGGATTCTCCATTTGTCCCGTTGGAGTAGGATCTCCGAAAGGCCAAAGAACTTGTAATTCAGAGACATAATTGTGAATGGTCTATTCAAGTTGCAGATTCATATGGTGAAGACGCCTACAAAGCTGAAACTGATGCACATCATCAGAAATAGAATAACGAACTTGTAAGAAATCCCATACCTCTTTAGGAGAGTTATTTCTGAGAAATTCCAACTTGATACTTGCAATACAAGTATTGCGAAACTAGATCAATATTTGATGATTTTTCCCGTCCCATTTTTCTACTCGTTCAGCAATTTTAGTAGGTTTGGGAATCTCACCCGTCACATATCGTCATAGAAGACATCCCTTGAGAAAACTGCACAACTCCTGGGACCATAAATCATAATTTGAGCCATCGGATGTAATAGTGATGGGATGAGAGATATGTTGAGCAGCTTCAGACGAATCCATGAGGAGAAACACAAAACTCTTGAGCAACACAAATCACGGGAAAAGAAACAAGGTAGACCCGGGGCTCTCGCTTAGGCTCAGGCTCAGACTCGTGTTCATTTTCTTGCTTTCTTTAGTTAATTCTATTTCTGTCTTCCCCCAACTAAGCCTTAGCGACCAATTCAGACAACAACAATGGCGAGTCAAGCGATTGAGAATTACAGAGAGAAGGCGAAGATGCTCTCTGCAAGAAGAAATCGTTGTAGCTTCTGGAGGAGATATCGCTGCCCAAGGGTCTGTTACCGTTGGACGGAACGGAGGAGGTGGCCCACAACAGGGAAGCCGGGTTCGTCTGGCTTAAGGAGGAAGAATGCAGCACACCTTCAAGTGCACGGGAAGCAGGTCTCGTACGCGAATGAGATTATCGCCTTCGTGGAGAACCACCGGATGAAGAAGCTAATCGGCATCAAGCGTAAGGAGCTCCTGATTCGGGTTGGGTCACCCTCTAGGATATCTACCTCGATGACCCTGCTTCCAGTAAGATCTCATTCAAAATGCCAACCGTTGGTCTGGTCGTAGAGGATCCAAGCTTGTTCCGCAGCCAACTGGAGCAGAGCAAAGGAGTCGTCGGTCTGGTCGCAGACTTGGATTACAGAGGATCCAAGCTTGTTCCACAGCCAACCGGAGCAGAGGAGTTGTCGGTCTGGTCACAGACTTGGAAGACGGAGGATCCAAGCTTCAGTTCTCTATTTACCTCTGTACCAGGCGTTGAAGCAGGAAGACCCTTGCGAAACACAGACGAGAATAATAGCTGGGCACTTTTCGTGATTATCCTCGAAGCTGGATCAACAAGCTTTCGTGCTCCAGATGGCAAACTCTTGATTACCCTGCTTTCGGGCTTGAAGAAGAAGAAGCAAATAAGAATTGAACTATGTTTTCTGCGTGCACCAGAAGTCGTGTACAGGACGACGATCACGATGGACGGTTATGCGAGGGAGCTAGCCTTCAAAGCGAGGTGATACGATAACCGGTGCAACGATAGTGTGCACTCATGAGAGGGCGCCGGCGAAGCTCAAGTGGAGGGACGGATCCGATAAAGTATCACAGGCTCTGATACCATTATATAAACCAAGAAGGATGATATGAACCAAAAAGGATGGATGGAGAAGATAATAGTTTCTCTTGATGCATATATTCAATAGGCTACAACTCTATTTATAATAGAGCTAATTATAATAGGGAGACAAGGTCGGTGACCTAAAGATGATACAATAAGAAAAGAAGAGAAGAAAAAGTATGTAGCTAGAAGGAAGAAGATAATGAAACTATTTTTGATAGATTACGCTAACACAAAACATGTATAAAAGTAAACTAATTATTTTTACGGACAAGTATGGATACACACAATGCAAAATTCTGAATTCTAACCCCTCCTACTATTCCCTATAAATCGTGAATTTGGCATCAATTCACGGTCAGATGCATTCCCCTTGTACTTTAGCGTTATAAAATTCTGATCTCGGCTGATTGCTCTTTTATCCGTGAACAAATTATTTATTTAACTAAAAACTGCATCAGTTCTTGATACTGCCCACGATTTACTGTATGTATTGAAAAAGGGTAAATCTCTTAGTTTAATGTAATGATACGCGGTACCCCTATTGTTTAATTATAGTCTTATGGTACCCTTAAATTTACTGATAATTATCGTTGTCGTTAAGTACTAATGCAAAGAAACAAAATGTCAATTTTGCCCGCTTTTTCCTCTTCCATGGATTAGCTTCTCTCGCTCTGACCTTGGACGATTTACAACGAACTACAGTGACCTACGACAACCAGCGACAGGTGGTTTTGCAGCGGTGACCCTTGGCTTCTCTGGTTCTCACTCATTCTCTCTGTTTCTCACGAAAACCATTTTCGTTCTTTCTCTATTTCTCAATTTCTCTCGTTCATACCTACAACAATTTACTGAGAACTACAGTGACCCACGGCGAAACTACAAGAAACATGAACACGTCTTGTTTCAAAAACGATTAATTAAGGAGTGCTGCAGAGAAAAATTATAAAGATTACATGCCACATAACCAAAGATTTACTGGAATGATTCATCGGGAACAGGATTCATGCCCACTGTATGAATAGCTCGGTGATGGGAAAGCTGGTCTGCTCATCGCCACAGAGACCAAGAAATGAGTGGAAAGAAGCATAACTAGTAAAGTTTCTCATCTTGTTTTCTGCTTATTCTGTCGTTGTTTTCAGTTTGCAGGTAGCGAAAACCCTAACCGTAGCTTTGGATTTTAATTTTTGTGAACAGAGGACGGGAACTTCTGTCACTGTGAAATAGGAGAAGAAGTTCAGTTTTGTTGGCGGTCTCGTATTACTAGTTTTGGGGATTGCAGAAATAAGACGTAGTTGAGCCCTAACATCAGAGAGTTTCTTATGACTCTTAGTAGAGAGGACTCCTTCTGAGTACAAGAAAGGTGAGTCTTTATTCAGTTCTTTTCTTTTCTTTTCTGAGTCGTGGTTTATGTTTTGATGGAGATTCGGAGGTGAAGTAACCCTACTTTTACAGGAAACGGGCTAGCGCTACTTAGTACAAGAAAAATCGTGAGTTCCTGTTGCAGTGTGTTTGGGATTTGATTGCTTTTGTTATTTGTGAGGTGTTATTTGGCACAAGGGGAAAGCTGAGAATTACAAGCTGTCCGTCACCTAATTTATTCATCAGTTTCTTTGAACGAATTATTGCAGTTTTGAACTATTCTAGATTCGTAAACCTTTAATGGCGGATAATAGGAATGGATATGTCAAGGCTCCAAATGGTAAAGCTCCGGTTCTCTCATTCTCTCCATTTGAATTTTTTTTCTCCTTTGCCGGTGAATCTTTAATTGCAGCGGGGGTTTTAATCACCGGCAATTTCCTTTTTCCCTCCATCTTTCTCCTCTTTTTTCATTTCTTTCTCCCCTGTTCCGCCACTGCCGCTGCAACTCGAACCAGCGGCAGTAGCAACTTCCTCACTGTATGACAACCGGATCTGAGTACCTACATCAAAGCGGCAGATGAGAGATACTCAGGTCTAGGTTCCTGTTGGGATATAGGCTTGCTGTTTAGATTTGGGCTTCCGAACACTATTTCTGCTTTTGCTTCTTAGACCCTTTTGGACTCGAGGGAAGTTGAGCTCAGATGAGCTTCTGCCGATAATTTACAGACGACAACAGTGGTGGCGATGGCGGCGGAGAAATAAGGAGTGGAACAGTTGCAAAGTGGTTTAATATAGCTGCCGCCGGGAGGGGGATGGTGAAGAAGAGAGAGACGAAGGGCAAAATTGAATTTTGAAAAAAAATTTATACATCATGGTGTGGCAGGCGTAGAGGTAGGTAATTGTCAAAAAAAATTGCAAAACAATAGTTAAACAGTATGGGTACCGTGTGGAGATAATTTAACAGATTTACCCAAAAAATGTATTTCTACATTAAATGATGCTGTGAGTACAAGTTGATTGCTAGTGCGCTTAGTGTATGACAGCTTCATCTCAAATTGCTTTAAGCGTAGGGGCCCTACTTCCCCAGGCTAGAATGGAACGGATGATTCGTTGATTCAGTCCCCGGCAAAAAACCGTTAAATCGATCAATGATTTATTAACCCAATCGGTTGAATCATCGACCCATTGGTCTATAAAATGGTTTTTAGGTATTTTTTTATTTTTTTAATTAGAAATCATCCAAGCAATTAGTTATGTTTTATCCTAATCTCGGTCCCTGACTAAAAATCGTTGAATCGGTCAATGACCTATTGACTCAGATAGTCGAATCATTAACCTGTTCAATGGTTTTTGGTCACTTTTTTATTTTTTTAATTTTTGTTGTCAGAGCGAGCCATTTGTTCGAGCCGAACAATCAAACCATCGACCCAAAAACCAATGGCCAGAATAATTCCATTTTTAGGTCGTATGAGTTACACACTGGAATGACATGACACATATGGTATTGCTTAATGGACCTCACACACTCAAATTTTTTGCTTGTAATTTTTGTTGTCAAAACGAGTCGTCCGGTTTTTTTATTTTTTTTAATTGGGAACCATCCAAGCAACCAGTTCCGTTTTACCCCAATCCTGGTCCCTGGCCAAAAGGCGTTGAATTAGTCAATAACCCATCGACTCGAGTGGTCGAACCGTCAACCTGTTGACCAGTTCAATGCTTTTCTTATTTTTTTAATTTTTGTTGTCGGAATGGGTCATTCGTTCGAACTGGACGGTTGAATTGTCGACCCAAAAACCGATGGCTAGAACAGTTCCATTTTTGGGTCTTATTAGTTACATGCTCGAATGGCATAATATCATGGCTTTTAAAATCGACCAGAGACCAAATCGGTTAGGGGTCCAATTACTGGGTCGAATGGTCCGACCATTCGAACTAAACAGTCAGCCCTTTCTAACAAAAAAATAAAAATAAATAAAAATGGTCAAAATTACTAACCAACCCAGAGATTGAATCAATTAAGGGTCCAGTTACCATGTCGAACAGTCAGCCCATTCTAACAAAAAAATTAAAAAACTAAAAAACTGTCAAAACCATTCCAAAAGTTCGATATCTAGTTATTAACAATATTTATAATAACTATTATATATTTATATAGTTAAGTAATTATATATCTAATTATATATATATATATATATATATATATATATATATATATAATATGCAAAAGAATAATGAGAAAAGGTTTATCCAATTTTATTCATGAAAAAAGAAACAAAAATAAGGAAAAACTTTAGGCTGTATTTGGTTGTAGTATAATTTTATTTGCACCAGTACAAAGTAATATGTAAATCCTCATTTAATTTTGTTTTGGCTTTTACTTTATTTTGCTTCATGTCTTAATTTATTTCATTTTACTACATTCAAACAAGATAAACTAAATTTTGAAACAAAATAAGTCAGAATTTACACCCAAATCATGTGCATTGTCAAACTTTTGCATCAATGCAAATTTATTTGTATTGCAACCAAACACAGCCTTATGAGTGAAAATAGTGATGCAAATGGGCTTTTTGTGATAGGGTTCAGGTCATAATTGTCAAGGCGATGCCTAGGTGGGTGATTGTGCCCATGGAGGCTCACCTCACTTGATCGTCAAGTAACTTTTTATATTCTGTTGTAAAATACTTCTATATTTTTTATTTTTTGAGATTATGACTATAGACATTATTAAACTAAAATATTCATTTTGTGGGCTTATATACAAATTTATTTTTATTATTTTCTTATTTATTATAGTTTAATCACCCCAAACATTGCTAATTACCCTTAAAGAGTTCAAAACCTGAACCAATAAGTAAGGAATAATTTATAATTTGGTTTAATCAACACATTTTCTTCTTTTTCCAAGATTCAGCCTTTATATTTTGAATTTTCTTTTCTTTCTTCTTTTTCTTCTTATAAATAGATTGATTTTATATACTTCAACATGAAATTTATACTTTCCTTATGAAAAGTATGGATAATTATTTAAAAATATACAGTTATAACCTAGGATACTACCAATTACCCTAAGATCTATGGTTTTTACTTAAAAAATCCATCACCCAGGCCTTTAGGCACCCCCCTTGTTGCCTAGTCTTGCCTTGGCACCTTGAAAGCTATGGTGCAAGTAAAAGGAACTTTTTATATTTCTCAATACTCTGGATGTAAGCCCATCAGAACACTGTTTGATTGTAGGTAAAAGGGGATAAAATAGATGAAAATTAGAAGGAAAAGAAAGTGGCTAGAAAGTAGAGATCTTTCTATATTTGTTTATACAGAAACAAAAGTAGGAAATAAACCATCCAAAATTTTCCATCCACATAATTCATTTGGATATATTGACATTCTTTCTTTGCAATTAAATCCAAAAATACAAAATTAACTCCATGTGGATCAATTTTCACTCACCATAAAACATTTATAAATCCTAGTAAAGTAAAGGCCTTCATAGCTAGAGAACAACACCAGCTGATCATAGAGCTTTTTCCTGGCTTAGATGTATCCTCCTTGCACCTGAAACACTAGAGGGAACTCATGTTTTTCTTTATTAGCAAAAGATAATTTTATTTGAAATTAGGGTTAAAATAAGGTTTTACAGCTTTATGTATGGGATTAAAGCTCCCACACTATTACAAATTTTTGTCCCACTTTACATTGCTGTCCAAAACAATTATTGCCTTAAAGCCCCTTGTTTAGCAAGATAATCAGCTAGCCCATTTGCACTCCTAACCCATTTGAATTCAATCTCTACCTCTCTTTCAACCTTTTCCACTTCCTTTGTCACTTGTTTGAATGTTCATGGAATACTTCTATTGTTTTTAGCCAATGAGATGATCACCTTGGAATCCCCTTCAATCTCAGTATGCCTCATTCCTAGTTGCTTAGCTATCTTCAACCCTTGTAGCATTAACTCATCTTTTAGAGAGTTGCCCATGCCAATCGGTCCAGAGAACAAAGCTAATATTCTTTTTTCAGAATTTCTGATTACTCCCCCAATACCTAATAGTCATGGATTTCCAAAAGAGCTTCAATCAAAATTCAGTTTAAACCTGTTACCATCTAGAGGTTTCCATCCTTACTTTCTCTTTCACTTTTGTTTGTGCTACTTCTGTCTAAGATCTTATAATGTCTATGATTGAGAAATCTTGAAAGATATGCATAGATCTTACCCAGTGAGCTACTTTAACTTTGATGGTGTCGATTACCTCCTCCATTGTTCTACTCCTATCCAAAAATACTTTGTTGTTCCTTTCTTCCCAAAGAGAGTATAGAAAAATGCTCAATGTGATGCACAAAGGAGCAAGATAATAATAGGTGTGTTAGGGTCTCACCACTTTTCATACAAAGGGAGCACATGTGAGGAGAAAGGCATACAAAAGGCCTTCTCTGCAACATATTACAAATATTTACCTTGAAGAACAAGAGAAAAGGCCATCCTAAGAGCCTTTCCATCTTTTGGAATCTTCCAAGGATGGATGAACTTGTCCTATTAGGTCTAGTAATTGAATAAAAGAGTTATATTCATTTTCCCTAAGGCCCCTTCTAAAACCCAGATTCCAATTAGCCCCATTTGGACTAGGATTTCCCAAATTTCTTACCGTTTCCACTTTAAAATTTGACAAAGTGTAGAGGTCAGGAAAAGTGTCCTTAAGTGGACTATCTCCCACCCAAAGGTCTTCCCAGAAACGAATTTTATTACCCTGGCCCACATTAAGTCGAATGGAATTAAGGAATGTCAGGTAAATTTCATAAATTGCTTTCCAAGAAGAAGCGAAGAAACATGAAGGGTAATTTTTGCATCCAAACCATGAATACTCTCAATGACTTTGTGCCATAGCTTGTTTCTGTCAAAAGGAAATCTCCACAGTCATTTTCCTAACAAAGCTAAGTTCCTGAGTGAAATATTTCCTATTCTCAAACCCCCTTGATCATTGGGCTTTCTAACTTGATCCCGATTAATCAAGTGAACCTTCCTCTCTTCTCCTAGGTCCCAAAGTAAATCTCTCATGTATTTTTCCAAATTCCTTGTTACTCTACAGAGTATTATAAAAGATGAAAGGAAATAAATAGGGAGGTTTGCCAAAGTGGCTCTAATCAAGGTTATCCTTCTACCAAGAGAGATATAATTCCTCTTCCACAGCTAGCTTCCTAGAAAATCTTTCAATGACCGGCTTTCATAAACCTTTTGACCTAGAATTGCCTCCTAAAGGTAACCCCAAGTAGCTCATTGGCCAATTTATAATCACACCCTAAAATCTCTACGAATCTATGGAGTTCCCCTTCTTCTAGATTGACCCCTATAATGCCTATTTTAGTCCAATTTATCCTTAAACATGTCACCCCACAAAATTACCCAATAGCAATTTTAGGTTTATCACCCCTTCCTCATTACCACCCATGTTTGGAACAAGGCATATCAAGAACTATACAAGAATGGATCATGCATACAACAATTAAAACCTGTTTATAAGCCAAAGGCTTATTCGTTTCCTCTTAACTCTTATTTCTTAAGAGGAACTTTTTAACTTTAAGAGAAAAATGGTTGTTCGTTTTCTCTTGTTTCTTAAAGTTCAATCATACGACTTTTTGTTTTTCAATGATGCCCCCAAAAAGACAAACAAAAACTTTCATACATGGGGTCAAAAGGGATATTTGATAATTTTCAAAATTCAGAATTCAAAATAACATTCTTTGCATTCAAAGTTTAAAGAAAATAAAAGTTCACCAATACCAATATACCTCTTAATGTAATTATTGCATTTTCATAAGTCAAACTTCAGAGCAAACGATTGGCCCTAATGTTTGTATCAAATTTGTCCAATTTAACATCTACTTCTTTTTGGTTGTCTTAGAATCCCCACATTGTAGCCCAAACCAAGAATACCAAAATTTTACATTCATTGAAAATATCAATAAACATGAACAATGTATTGAAAACCAACTAAACGTTGAGCCGGAAACTGGAAAGAACCCGTTTCCAGTTCAATAAAAAAACCCATTTCAACCGTTGGTCATCTGGGTTTAACCAAAATCGATATTTATTTACCATATTCCGGATGGTTCATAATCATATTTGGCAACTGTAAAGGGGTCCTGTTCTGGCTGAACCCAGTCAACAAGCCAATATAGTCCAGTTTTCAAAACAATGAACATGAATACCAAGGGAATGTTCTGTATTGTGCTCTATACGTGTTGAGTGTTTCAAACCACTGGGCCGTTCTGTAGTGTGGTTGAAACCACATGTTTTGAAACACCACACCTCTGGTAGTGTTCTGCAAGTTGTGGTGTGGTGTGTTATGTTTTGAAACACCACATCTCTCGTGTTTCAAACCACGAGAAATAAGCATGTTAACCAAACCAGCAATATTTTGGAGTTCTGGAACACACTGCTGGTCCCAGCACTAGAAAAAAAAAAGCATAAAAGAATGCCCAGACATCAAGGTGTGTTCTGGAACCAGAGCATGGTACTGAACACCACCCAAGTGTAGGTGCAGTATACGAAGATTAACTTAATCCAGCGTGCAATTCATGAATGTCTTAGAAATTAGGTAACACCAAACAAGATAACTTCAAGAGTCTCAAGCTGAGTTAGAACACTTCAATAACATGAGTTACAGAAAATAACTAGAATGTTATGTTTCTACAGACATGACCAAAAATAATACAGAACTCAAGTTGTTAGTTACAAAAACCCATGAACAAACAGGATGAATTCGACATCTTTCAGATTTTTTAAAAAGTCTACCACGTTCTCCTGATACAAAATTTTCAAAACCAAAAGAACCAAACCATCGTCAAATAACTATCTTCAGAGGCATATCTCAAAAATGGAAGGTACTGTGCACCATGCTTTCATTGAGGTCAAAATATCAAGAAATGAACAAGTGCCAGCACAAGAAGATGTATATATTACCAGTATAACACAATCCAGTTTGTCCAAATAAACCCTCTATCACAATTCATTTCTCTGTTCCAGTATGCCTCCCACAGCTACCATTGATCTGTAAACTTGAAGTATTTTGAAGAGCAATTCTCACTTGTAAATTTCAACACCCAAATATAGAACACACCCTACAATAGCAATTAGTGCTTCTTTTGGTTTTGGGCATTTTACAAGGCGCATTAATAAGGCCATCTTAAAATGGTAAAACATATTATCCTCCTGTCCTTGTACTTTCAGAAGTTGTCAATGCCTCACTTGATGGAATGAATCCAGTCCCATCAGAGGCCGTACTCCCCCCAGCATCATTATGCTTATGACGCACCTGCTCCATCTCTTGGCCAGGAAACACTTCAGATTGCAAGGAAGGAGCAATCTTGTTTACATTTAACCATGTTAGTTCCCACAAGCCATCCCCACCTAGAGCACTTCTGTGCACAAGAATCTCCTTTGTCTTCATAACAAGCAGGACATTCTTAAGGAGCTCAGGGACTAGTTCCTGAAGCTTCTCACTCCTCTTCCCCCTGACTTTAGCCTTCATGTATTTCTCCATATGGTTAAGAACCCCTAGCCATAGTTTGCAAAATGTTTTATCCTGTGAGAGGTCATGCAGTAGTTGTAAGAACACTTTTGCCAAGAGCTTCATTGCAAGGATAAGGGTGCCTTCCATGTTTCGATAATCCTTTGGGGAATGCCCCTGTGCAATCTCTAGCAAGTCATCAAGCATAGTGAAGATGACCAAATCAAAACACTGAGACCACAAAGAAAGTGAAAGGGATAACCCCTCCACCCCTGTCAAGCATCTCTGCAATGATAATATGGCATGGTTCCGGACCTCTTCCCTGGGATCCAAACACACCTTTCTCAGTCCTTGCACCAACCTCAGCCACATCTCCCCTATATCATGAAACAATTTAGCAGCTCCCTCCCCTGCAGTCTCCTTAGTCTCACGTGACCACTGTGCAAGACAGGCAAGGGAGCCTGCCATCAGATCCAATGCACGGATAGATCGCTCTGCCTGCCCTACTCGAGATTCGGCAAACTGTCTTGATGCATCAATACAGAGAATGTAATTTGCTGGTGAGAGATGGGCACCATCATACATGATAAATATTAGTGCTTCAAATCCTGCTTCTGAGGCATCTGGATGACGAGCTGTGATGGAAAGAAGGGAAGTGATAGTCCGCCATCCAATTTGAGATCTAATATGAGTAGCATTTGCTTTTACAAGGCGCATGACTTCTTGTGTTATTTGTTCACAATATGCATCAGCCACCCGGGCATCAAGCTTCAACACTAGTTGCAGTGACCTAAGAAGTTCATCAGCCAAGTTCTCTTTATATGGAAGTAACCGCTGGCATATCCGCAGGAGTCCAAACACAGCCTTCTCCACCAGTGCACTAGGCATCATAGTCGACTGAACAATGTTGGATATGTGCTCATACACAAGCTGCCAGAGGAGAATGATTCGGTCACGGTTGTTCAAAGTTATTGCTATCAGCAACTCCAAACAAAATACCGCAGTATCTTCATCCTCAGGAGAGTTGTTTCCCTTCTGAGGTCGCCCTGCAGCCCAGATGAGAGCTCGAGCAAGATAAGACAGTGAATCAGCTTGAAGAAATTTGCTCTCTGTAAATATGCTATCAATATGGCATTTCTGGATTGTCTGAAGAGTCCGTTGATGAGCTTCAAGTTGCTGTTCAGTAGGTTTTGACCTTGGCTCTTCTGTGTCAAGAGAGAGAAGCTGGCTGAACCGGCCCATCAGCCCCGATGATCTCCGAGGAGTACCCATGGAAGGCATCTGAGATGCAGATAAGGAACTTGTAACAGGTTTCCCTTGGCTAGGATCAGAGCAGAGTTCCAAATCATCAGCAGCATCACTGGCTACACGAGCCGGAAGAAGACCAAGTTTGTGTAACCTTAGGATGCAGTCCAAGATATTTCTCCATCCAGTGCGAATATAATCACCATACCTATTTGCTATAGTGAAAACCGTTACAGTTGCCATCCTAGCTTTTGTGTCATCACCAAAGGCTAGAACAGGTTCTTCAACAGAAGATGGGTTTAGGAGGGTTGTGAACTTACAAAGAGACACAACAAGATCATCCAATACATCTTCCAAATGATGGCATGCTGAAATCTTTGCAACAGCCAAAAAACCATCCACACATGTTTGGAAGACTTCTTCATGCTCTGCGTGATCAAACACCACTGAGATAGCAGCAATTGTTGGACCTGACATAATCGCAAACATATCATGGTCCAGGAAGGCTCTAGAATCACACATGATGAATGGAGAAGTCTTGCTGGATTTTCGCATTAGATCAACCCATCGGCTAGGTGTCATCTCAGGGAAACCTGCACCTTGTTCCGGGGTTGTCCGGATCTCATTCTTGCAAATTGAGTGGTACAGCTCCGATAGGAATTCTCGAGGGAGATCATTTCCACCATTAATATGCCGATTGTTTCGGATGAAATCCTCTTCAGTCATCTTCTTCTTAACCTGTACATTATGCTGATCTGTGTTCAGCATTATAAGAGAATAAGACAACAGGAGAGCAGCATCTTTGTTGGCTAAAATCTGTGGTGATTGCTCATAGTATCTCTCAGAGAATGCCTCCAGCACCCTCTGAATTTTCTGCGACTCTCCAGGCAACCTAAAAGTTTCTAAGAACAGCCGCAATGCAGTATCCAAATTCATATCTTGGAAATCAAAAGTCCCAGCAAATTCATGAAGCACCTGAACACAAAACTCATCATGGTTTCCCAGGAAATCCCCAACAAGATTCTTATCTAGCCCAGCTGTATACCTGAAAAAGCAAGCAACACTTTGGGGATCAAGCTTATCAGGCAAAAGATGAGTCCCTTGAAGAAACTCTAGGCCCTTTTTTGGATCCCGGTTAAAATGATCAGCACCCATCATCAACCTTTTCTTTATGTACTTCCTTCGACGGACAAAAGGAACCCAATGATTAGGATCTGCATAGTTCTCACACTTAACAGTCCAGAATGGGGTATATTCCTCAAGTTCTGATGAAGCCTGTACAACAGGAGACCCATTTCCTATCCTCTCAGCCATTCCCTGAATCACAGCAATCAGACCATCCAAAGCAAGGATGTGCATCGCAGACAAAGGGCAATTCACTGGAAATGCACTTCTTGATAATAGGTTAGCAAGGTCTTCAAATACATTACTGCAGGTAATGTCACAATCAAAGTTGGCATACATCTCTGCCATAAATGTCTTCTGCCTGCAGAAGTCAACAAGAGCCTCCATGACAACTTCCTGCTGTTGGTATGAAGCCCCATGCCTGCTTTGTGCTAGCCTCAAAATCACACAAGAAAAGAAAGCCTCAAGTTGTAGTTTCAACTCACTACGTAAATGGAGATACAGATTGAGAACAATACTACATACCATTGACAGAATCAATGGACTCATTGACAAGCCAAACTGCATGAGATTGCGGAATAATTCATCCTGTATCAAGGACAATAATTTAGGGTGTTTTCGGATAGAGGGTCCACCCAATTCAATGGCCGAATTTATCAGTCCTAAAGAAAAAAGAGGCACATCTTCGTCAAAAGCCATGGAATTTGATCTAGGGCCCATTCCAATATGCTCAGCAATATTTAACAAGGAACACAGAAAGTGAAATATCTCCACCATGCAAGGGACTCCATATGGCTCTGTCATGAGATTCAAATCATTTGGAGAAGCATCCTTCCCATTAACAACCCCAATTGTATTTTCGTCCATCAAGGTTCCAACCAAACCCATGGAAGATTTTGAAGCAAAACCAACAGAAGGAAGTTGACCATCACTTTCAGAACTGCCATTTCCATTATCTAGTTGTTTAGCCCCAAAACTGTGATCCTTTTCTGGTCCACAGACCTGCATGAGAAACAGTCAACCTTGCATATTAAGAAAATATCTAATCAAAACTAAGCAGCCATATATACTCATTGTTGAAATGCCTTAGAGGGTGATATATGAGCTTCCTGCCAAGATAAAAGCATTTCCCAAGAGAAAATAGAGTTTGTGATTTCCTAATGTTAAGAAACATATCACAATTATCATTTGCATTTCAAAGAAGATATCATTTTTTCTTTCTTTGTATATGCATGTGTGGGCAGGGGGGAAGCATTTGAGAGACAAGTAGTAACATGACCAGTCTCATATTTATCATCAATCATGTTTCAAAATGAGTTTAAGTTTCATTCAAAAGGCTTCTCCCTCTGTAAAAAGAAGATTCAAAATAAAAAGAGAATTTTCTATGACTACTATGCTAAGAAAGATTTATGGTTAAAGCACCCCAACCTATTCAATCAACTCATTATACAAACTCTTCATTTGCACTAAAAAATGCCACCTTCAAGATGTGGACCAAAAATCTATGTCCATTAAATGTCACTACCATCTATTGCATGGATTCTCTTTCTGAACTGAAATCTCTTTTTTTCAGGCAGATGATCCATAGATTTCCAATCTGTGCCAAACGTCAGAGACTTGTTGACAGAAAACCCATGCCAAGACATGTTGAAAGCACAGTTGAACACACACACAATGCATATACCTTTAGTTTCTTTATTTTTTTAAAAAAAGGTGACTATTATATTCAAAAGAGAGAGAGCAAATACAAGTATACATCATGCATTAGCACATGAATATATGTACATGCCTACTTACAAACAACTATACATTTGTATTTATACATACAGCCATGTTCATTATTCTAGGTTTTCAGGCCTTTTTGAGTCTGACAAGACAACCTTTGTCCATGCTGAAATGTGTCTGTGTACACATCAAAAAGTTTTCTCTAACAAGCAGCTTATGATTTTCCTAATCAGCATTAAGTTTGGTCTAAAAACCTATTTAGAGGTGGCCTACAAAAATTTAATCCAGATTGATGAGCTAAATATCTAAATAGATGGAAATGTTTAACTAATGCATCAATACCTCTTGTTTGACAGAAGACATGCCTCTAGACAGTGAGCGGTCAGTATTGTCAATGTCTGGCTGGTGCAAGAAAATACACCGAACAAGTTCATGCATTGTGTGCCGAGCTATCCGCTGCAACAACTCACCTTTAGTTCCTGCTTGATGAACTACACGGAAACATGTGTTTACTATGGTGCAGACATGCTGATTACTCAACACAACCGATGCCTTACTTTTCATGCATGCCAGGAGAACCTGAAGTATCTTCATCAGTACCACTTCTTCTGAGGCAGGATCAGTCACCTCAAATCTGCAGCTTGTCACAGCATCAACTACCAAATGCATTGCATCTTCAACATTTGTGGTATTTAGATCAATTACATCAAGAGTAAGTATTTTGTAGACGGATGACAAGGCAACACCAGTAATTGGTGCACCAGTTTCATCCGATTGAATCACATCCAAGAAAGGCTGGAGGTAGACAGCTGGATTCATTGTATTCCATTGATGTTGCCATGAAAAAATTTGCTTCCTTAATGTCTTTAAAGACTGGATAAGAGAGTGCTCAAGCTGATCATCCCCCGCCATATAACGACCTCCCCACCTTACATTTCTTCTCATGACAGCCAGCACAGCACCTACTTCTGAATTCACCATACATGCTAACGCACCTCTGTTAGATGTAGAATCATAGTCCTCAGGCTCTTCCTCAATTGCCTTGATTCCTGACTGCAGCTTTAAGCGCCCCATATTTATAATAAATTCCTGATTAGAAAGCCAAATGATGAGCTATACTAGGAAAGCAATGTAGAAATGGCACAAGAAGCTGGGTGGTGAATCATTCCCTGCCCCTTAAGTAACATAGAACAGATAAACCACAAATCTCATTTACTCAATGGGATAAACAAAGATCAGAATAGTAGGAAGTGAGAAAAGTGAATGAACACGGAGAAGCATACTACTAGGGATGTCATTAGTAATCAGTTTGAAGTTCCATTCTTCTAAACAATTTTCTTTTAGCACTACCTCTGATATGGGTATTACCATTACACAACCTATTGAAACAAACTATTCAGCTCTCCTTTCTTGGCATATTAACTGGCATTGTTTATGATTTTATCACGAGCAAAAAAGATTAACTAATAAATTCCATAAACATGTTGCGAACATCTTCTGACAAATCTGTGCAACGTTATTGATGGAATTTTAGGGAATTGCGAATCAATTAGGGAATATTATTTAAAATACCAACATTGAAATTTTCAAACAATGGTTTAAATAGCGCTTCAAGCGTACCGAGAAAATGAAAAAAAAATGGTAAAATTCCAATAAAAAGCTATAATAACAAAGAGTTTAAATCGAAAAAGAAAAATAACAACCCTTCTGCATGGGTTTACATTCGTGGATAACCTGGAGAAAGGGGGATTGAAGGAAAAGAATTCGGAAGTAGAAGCGAGCAAAATCTTAAAGATGAAGATCTATAGGTCAAAAGAATCAGATCTCAGATGAGAATTGGGAATACAATGTGGTTTGCAAACATGAAAGGATTCGCATAATTCAAGCACATATATTAAATTATGAACCTAAACTGAAAATGGAAACAAAAATGAAGCACAACAAAGCTATTTGGCGAATCTAGATTCGTGGAAATGAAGAAGTACAACAAAAAGAATTGAAGAAATTTGAAGGAATTAGACGAAATCTGATGTCGTAAAATCTGATTGAGCAAAGAACTGACCTTTTTCTGAACAAAACCTCAGGAGATCGCCCCGACGAGACCGATCGCCCCGACAGGACCCTAACCTGAAAAAGAACTGGAGGGGAAGCGGAATTGAGTTGATTAAGCTTGGATCGTTGGCATCGACAATTCCACTTGGGCTCTTTCATTCGGCCTCGCGCGTCCTCGGAAGGAGAACTCTGAAGGTTTGTGGGCTCTCTCTTATAGTAGATTCATGGGCTATTTTCTTGATAGGCTAATGGGCTGTTCATATCCACTTTGTATTGGACTCATTCATGGGCTGTCGCGTGCATTCCAAATTTCCAATTGTTTTGTTCATTTTTTATTCTATTCTATTGAGAAAATAATTATAGTTTTGTTCCTTATAGGACTTGAGAAAATAATTGCTAGGGCAAGATTATAGAAGACAATAGAGGAAAATTCTTGTATACTATTTTTATTTTCCCTTTTTCTTTCCTTGAAACAAAATATATAGCATGCTTTCAATTTTCTTTTGGTTTTTCTGTATAAGAAAAAAATTCTCAAGCCCTCTTTCCTAGTTTCCTTTAATTGATAATTTTTTATTTTCAAAATCAAAATAAATAAATAAAGGGGAAATCTATGATGCGGGAAAGGTATGGTATGGAAAGAGTTTTGACCAATCAATACCCACTCATGAAATTTGATAAATAACATCTTATTGACTATCATGTTTATGATTACAATTTATTATTCAGTTGTTTTTTGGATGTCATATCTTTTTCATATCATAGAGAACCCATAAAAAATGGACTTTAAATTCGTAAATCTGAGATCCATTTGATTAATATAATAGATATATAGATTCTATGGACACAATTGCTGCTTAGAAAGTTGTAGAACCAATAATAACGTTTTACATCGGTCATAAAATACATGAAACCCACAACCATTCAACCTCTTAATGTGGACCATATATGGTTCCACTTCCACAGCCCAATACACAGCTAACACATTTAGGGGCTATGTGTTATTTTTCTTTTAAAAACAAAACAGTGCAGCAGCTGTTTTTGTTTTAAAAAAAACCTTGAATGTTGATGAACACCCTGATATGTATGATTTTTATTTTTTTTAAGCAAAAACAGTTGCTGCATCAGCAAACACAACATGATTCTTCTAAAGGATGTAAGTTTTTGTTTCAAAAAAAAAAAATCATACATATTTCAAATGAATGATTTTTGTTTTCTAAAATTAAAAAAAAAAAAGAAAAAAAATACCATATCAAATAAAACAATACAGTTTTTGCTGAATTGATAACTCGTTTTTCTTAGATAAAATACTTAAACTACCCTATGTTTTAGAAAATGGAATAAAACTCATCCTATTGTTGAAAAATCACTTAAAAGTAAAATCCTCCCTTTCTATTAATGTGCCATTACTATCTGTTTGCATGTAATGTCACGTGATTTATATTAGGCCAAATGACTCTGAGCCCCCTTTTCACAAAACTAAAACCTCATAAAGTCGAACCGATTAATACCTAGCCAATGAAATCCAACGCTAAAAAACAATGCCCATTTAACATTTTTCTACATCCGCCCTAAAAAACAATGCCCATCCACCTCTCAGAATTATCATAATGATCCTTAATAGTTGAGACTACAAAATTGTAATTTTGGCATATCCGACCTTGCTTGGTGTGTCCTGGTCTTGGGACTAATTCCATCATCTGTTAAACAAATTAACTCAATTGCCCATAAAATGCAGTGGCTAGCCCACCACCAGAACTGCCATAATGGCTAAAACTTGTGAAATCGCAGTTCCATCTAGCTTGGCCCTGGCTAGCATGTTTAGGTCTTGAATTACCACATCCACCCATAAAATACTTTGCCCAACTGGCTATCGGAATTTCGGAATTTCTATAATGATCTGATGGAGGCCCATCCCAAGGCCCATCTCAATCCTAGGGCGGCAGCTCCTAGGATAAGGCCAAGAGTCCAAGATAATTCAAGAATTCAAGAATTCAAGATCCATCAAGAATCCAAAAAATTCAAGACTCATCAAGAATTTAAGAATCCAAAGAATCCATGACTCATCAAGAATCCAAAGAATCCAAGACTCATCAAGAATCCAAAGAATCCAAGACTCATCAAGAATTCAAGAATTCTAGATAATCCAAGATTCATGCATGGATAAGATCAAGGGAGATCGGACGGAGGAGATCAAGTCAAGAAGAGTTTGATCCTATCTACAAGTTTGAGATGTTTAGATCAAATCTAATTTCTTTTCCTAGTTCCTTTATAATTTCTCAATGTATTATAAATACTGCTATTTTCCAGAATTATTAATCAATTCCATACTTCAGATTTTCAGAATTTCTTCAAGTTCTCTTCTTCCTATTTTTGCTGCTTTTTTCTCTCTCCTAGAGAAATCGGTGTTTTTCGCTAGGTGCTAGCGGACGCCCGGTGCTTGCATAGCCAGCTCCGATTCTCATTGCTTCCACACTGCGTCAGGTGGTATCAGAGCAGGGAATTTGCCCAGTCATGTCCAACCCAGACGGTAGCAGTCGCAACCCACCCCGTGACGGAGATCAGGGGTTCCCAGCTGTTTGGAGAGCAATCGAAAACAGCGTACAGCCACACGTAACATCGAACAGCAGTTGGCAAAGGTGACTGAACAATTGCAAACCTTGTTACGGGAGGTTGTCCCACGAATCCGGGAAAATCCACAGCAGATCGCAGGAGACGACCACGATAGACCATCCGTCGCTACTGCGTCCCGACGTCCAGTTCTTGACGACGACAGCGATGATGATTTCGAATTTGGTGGTGCTCCAATTCTTCCCGACAACGACAGAAACGGTAGAAATTGGCACAATCAAGGTAATTTCAACCCTCGTAGGAATAATGATGAATTTAAACTCAATGTAGATATTCCTACTTTTAGTGGAGATCTTGGTATAGAGGGACTTTTGGATTGGATCACAGAAGTCGATAGGTTCTTTGATTACATGGAAATACCAGAGGAACGAAGGGTAAAATTAGTAACTTTCCAATTAAAGGGAGGCGCATCTGTTTGGTGGGAACGGATGATAGAGACCCGGATCAGAGAAGGAAGGGGTCCATTTCGAACCTGGAGACGCATGAAACAATTAATTAGAGGTAGATTTTTACCTCCTGACTATGAACAATATATGTTTGAATCTTATCAGAGGTGTGCGCAGGGTTCTCGTAGTGTTAATGAATATACATCTGAACTTTTGAGATTAGCTGAAAGAAATCAATTATCTAAAAGTGATAACAAGCAGGCAGCCCGTTATCTAAGCGGTTTAAGACCGTCTATCAGAGATAAAATTGGTGTACAGATGGTTCTTAGTGTGCAGGAAGCAAGGAACCTAGCCTTGCAAGCAGAATTAATGTTCCAGGACAAGGCACGCAGTGATAATTATCACCGGTACAGCGGGAGCGACAACAGACCGGCAACTGTCGACAGGAACAAGTCAGTTCCGGCAGCACAACCTTCTCACCCGGCAAGTACAAGTAACGCCGGTAAGGCTACTACAGGAGGACATACTCGAGTTAATCCTTCCAACCCTCCTAAACCCAGTAACCCTTATGCAAGGCCTGCTCCTATTAAATGTTTTAAATGTAATGAGGTTGGACATAGATCCAGTGACTGTCCCAGGAGGAAGGCAGTTAATATGGTAGAAAGGGAAGAGGAAGAAGATATTGAGGAAGAGGTATATTGTGGACCTGATGGGGAGGATGAAGAGGGTCCATATGAACATGAGGAGTATACTTGTGTGGTAAGAAAATTAATGTTGTCCCAGAAAAATAAGGATACTTCTCAACGGCACAGATTATTTCATACTAGATGTACTGTCAAGGGAAAATTATTTAATTTAATTATTGACAGTGGTAGTCAAGAAAATATTATTTGCAGGGATGTCATCCAACAATTACAGCTGGTTCCTGAAAAACATCCCAACCCATACACAATTGGGTGGATCAAGGAAGGAGGCGGCGTACGAGTGGAAGAACGCTGAAAAGTACCTTTTTCAATTGGTAAGTACCATGATGAAGCATATTGTGATATTGTAGATATGGATGCTTGCCATATTTTATTAGGGAGGCCTTGACAATTTGATACAGATGCAAGGCACATGGGTAGGAAGAATACCTACCAACTTGAAAAAGAAGGTACACGCTATACTTTGTTACCCATTGCAGAAAAAAATGTTACAAGGGCACTTGAGAAAAATTTCCTTACCATCACCCATCATCATGTTGAATTTGTTAAAGAATGTAAGGATACTCATGAGATACATTTGTTAGTAGTAAAAGGAGAAAATGTTAATGATGAAAATACAATTCCAGCTGAAAAACAGGGACTACTGGATGAATTTAATGATGTAGTTCCAGAGGAGTTACCAAATGAACTCCCTCCCATGAGAGATATACAACACCATATTGATTTTGTTCCAGGTGCTAGTCTACCTAACCTCCTACATTACAGGATGAGTCCCAAGGAGAATGAAATTTTACGTGAAAATATAGAAGAATTATTGAAAAAGGAACACATTCAAATCAGCATGAGTCCTTGTGCAGTACCTGCCTTATTAACACCTAAGAAGGATGGCAGTTGGAGAATGTGTGTCGACAGCAGGGCCATTAACAAGATCACCATTGGGTACAAATTTCCCATTCCTCGGTTGGACGACATGCTGGATCAACTAGGCGGAGCTGTAGTTTTCTCAAAAATAGATCTCAGGAGTGGATATCATCAAATCAGGATCCGTCCCGGAGATCAATGGAAGACAACCTTCAAGACTAGAGATGGCTTGTTCGAGTGGTTGGTCATGCCCTTTGGACTAACCAACGCACCCAGCACTTTCATGAGGCTGATGAACCAGGTATTGCGCCCCTTCATTGGTAAATTTGTGGTAGTATATTTTGATGATATTTTGATATACAACAAATCTATCACTGAGCATGTGGGACATATTAGGGAGGTCCTGAAAACATTGAGGGAAAATAAAATTATATGCTAATTTGAAGAAATGCATCTTTATGAATGATAATTTATTATTCCTGGGATTTATTATAAGCAAGGATGGTGTGAAAGTAGATGAGGAAAAGGTGAAAGCCATTAGGGAGTGGCCGACCCCATCCACTGTCACAGATGTCAGGCGATTTCATGGGTTGGCAACCTTCTATAGGCGCTTTATTAAGAATTTTAGTAGTATCATGGCTCCCATTACTGAATGCTTGAAAAAGGGGAAATTTCAATGGGGTGAAGAACAAGAGCAAAGTTTTGCTCTCATAAAAGAAAAGTTATGCACTGCTCCTGTTCTTGCCTTACCTGATTTCAATAAATTATTTGAAGTTGAATGTGACGCCAGTGGAGTTGGCATAGGGGCTGTATTGTCCCAAGAGAAAAGACCCATTGCCTTCTTTAGTGAAAATTTATGTGAAGCCAGGAGAAAGTGGTCTACTTATGACAAGGAGTTTTATGCTGTGATAAGAGCCTTGAAAACATGGGAACACTATCTAATTGCAAAAGAATTTGTTCTCCATACTGACCACCAGGCCCTAAAATATCTTATTGGGCAAAAGCAATTAAGAAGTGATTTACATGCCAGATGGTCTGCTTTCCTAGACAAGTTCCCATATAAAATTGTGTATAAGATAGTGCAGCAAAATAAAGTGGCTGATGCACTTACTAGGCGTGTAGCTCTCATCAAGACCCTCAGCGTTGAGATCGTGGGGTTTGAGTGCCTAAAAGACATATGCCCGAGATGAAAACTTCCAACAGGTATGGATGAAATGTGTGAATAAGCAGCCAGCGGAAGACTTCTTTATTTATGACGGGTTCCTTATGAAAGGGGAACAGTTGTGTATCCCTTGCACCTCCCTCCGTGAAAAGATCATCAGGGATTTGCATGGGGGTGGACTAGCAGGACACTTGGGAAGGGACAAAACAATAGAAGCTGTTAAGGGGCGATATTACTGGCCGAAATTGAGAAGGGACGTCTCTACCATCGTAAGCAGGTGCTATGTTTGTTAGACAGCTAAGGGACAAACCCAGAACACAGGTCTCTACATGCCCCTACCCGTTCCTACTGCTATATGGGAAGACTTGTCCATGGATTTTGTTCTCGGCTTTCCAAAGACCCAGAGGAACATGGACTCCATCTTCGTGGTGGTTGATAGGTTCTCAAAAATGGCCCACTTCCTCCCATGCAAGAAAACTGCAGATGCATCCGCAACAGCCAAATTATTTTTCAGGGAGATTGTTCGCTTACATGGGGTACCCAAGACCATCACTTCAAATCATGACACACAGTTCCTTAGTCACTTTTGGATGACCCTGTGGAGGTTGTTTGATTCATCACTTAATTTCAGCAGTACAGCCCATCCGCAGACAGATGGACAAACAGAAGTGGTAAATTGAACCTTAGGGAATGTAATTCGCAACATATGCCGGGAACGGTCGAAACAATGGGATTTCTCCATAGCCCAGGCCGAGTTCGCCTATAACAATGCAGTGCATAGTTCTACAAGAAGATCCCCATTCTCCATCGTGTACATGAAGGTCCCTAACCATGCACTGGATTTAGTGAAACTACCCAAGGTACCCAGCGCCAGTATCTCAGCAGAACAGATGGCAGAACAAATCCGGTCCGTCCAAGACGCCGTGAAGCAGAAGCTAGAACAATCCAACGCCAAGTACAAGATGGCCGCAGACAAACACCGCCGACCTCAAGTGTTTGATGTAGGTGATGATGTTATGGTCTTCTTAAGGAAGGAAAGAATTTCCGTAGGTACCTACAACAAGTTGAAGCCTCGGAAGTATGGTCCATACAAGATCGTGAAGAAGATTAATGATAATGCCTATATAGTGGAGCTACCAAATCATATGGGCATATCCAAGACCTTCAACGTTGCTGACCTTCACCGGTACCTACCAGAGATAACACTTGCCTATCCTCGTCACGACTCGGGGTCAAGTTCTCTCCAAGTGGGGGAGAATGATGGAGGCCCATCCCAAGGCCCATCTCACTCCTAGGGGCGGCAACTCCTAGGATAAGGCCAAGAGTCCAAGATAATTCAAGAATTCAATAATTCAAAATCCATCAAGAATCCAAAGAATTCAAGATCCATCAAGAATCCAAAGAATTCAAGACTCATCAAGAATTCAAGAATTCAAATAATCCAAGACTCATCAAGAATCCAAAGAATCCAAGACTCATCAAGAATTCAAGAATTCTAGATAATCCAAGATTCATGCATGGATAAGATCAAGGGAGATCGGACGGGGGAGATCAAGTCAAGAAGAGTTCGATCCTATCTACAAGTTTGAGATGTTTAGATCAAATCTAATTTCTTTTCCTAGTTCTTTTATAATTTCATCAAGAATTCAAGAATTCTAGATAATCCAAGATTCATGCATGGATAAGATCAAGGGAGATCGGACGGGGGAGATCAAGTCAAGAAGAGTTCGATCCTATCTACAAGTTTGAGATGTTTAGATCAAATCTAATTTCTTTTCCTAGTTCTTTTATAATTTCTCAATGTATTATAAATACTGCTATTTCCCAGAATTATTAATCAATTCCATACTTCAGATTTTCAGAATTTCTTCAAGTTCTATTCTTCCTATTTTCGTTGCTTTTTTCTCTCTCCTAGAGAAATCGGTGTTTTCGCTAGGTGCTAGCGTACGCCCGATGCTTGCATAGCCAGCTCCGGTTCTCATTGCTTCCACGCTGCGTCATGACCTTAATAATCATTATTATAAAATCCTATTTTTGGCAACCCAACCTTGCCTAGCATGTCTAGGTCTCATGATTAATTCCATCATCCATGAAATATTTCATGGTGTATCGACATGTCAATATCAAATTCTGTTATCTATTAAATGGTGTGTCAAGGTGTCAAGGCCATCTTTGCCATACAACACCCAAACTTAAGGTGTAAGCGAATCAAATTCGAATCGAATCAGACAATATCCAAATTTAAATTCAATTAGAAAAATTTGATATCTGAATCCTATTCAATATCTTAAAGATATTGAAAATCAATGATTGAATTCAAATTTGACCTATTAATTATTTTAGGTAAAAATAAATATTTTATTTATATAAAATATATAAATATATAAATTTTTAACCGAATGCTCTCCTCTAAACAATGGAGTACTTCGATATAAATTTGAGTTGGAAGAACCCATCTCAATCAAATGAGTCCATTTTGATGAATGTTAGATAAAGAAATATCTAGTCCATCAAATTGAATAGTGATCAGGTTGTCTGATTTTTTAAGTGAGCTCACCTAACTGAGATGGTTCCTCTGACCCCACATGATTCTATGACACTAAATTGTTTAACTACATCATCACCATCTAGATATCCCTCCTTTGTTTCAATTTCCTATTTCCATTATAGTGTTTCCTCTTCCCATGTTTATCAGAGCAGTTTGGACATGGAAATCTTATAACAATTGGCCTTTATTCGTCCACCACATCCACTAATCTGCTTCTTTTTTTTTTGGCAACAAAAAGAAGCAGCTTCATATATTACTTGATAGATAATAACTGTACAGTAGCAGATTGTCTAGGATCATAATTGATGATCATTTGACCTTTACAAGCAGTATATGCAAGTATGTGAGCAGATTTGTTAAAGCTTCTATTTACATGAACAAAAGATATATTTGCAAGAAAAGAAGTGAGTGTCATGAGTTTTGTCCAGTGTAGATGCTTTGTCCATTCTGATGGTGTTCCTTTGCTTCCTGGAAGATGTACCAGCTTTTCAGAGTCACTATATACATAGAGTTCTTGATCAGTTAAGGTAGAAGCTGCTTCGAAACCTGCTATTAACGCCTTTATTTCTGCTTCGTAGCTTGAGACTGCCCAGCATGGTCTTCCTTCAGCAATGGTTTCACCTGTAATTCGTTGGAAGATGAAGCTTCTTCCTGCTGTTCCTGTTAAAGGATCAAAGGAGCCATCAACCTGTAATTTGTTCTGTATATGGTTTAAACTGGGGGTGGGATAATGCATATGTTTCTGGGATGAGGGAAGATGGCTTGTTGATAGTTTTGCATATGATTTAGCAGATCTAGAGGACTCATTAAGGTATTTTCAAAAATCAAACTGTTACAAGCCTTCCATATCAGATATGGTGTAATGCTTGCCTTGCAGAATAATGAAGATCTCATGCATGAACTTGTCTGCCTGTTCACAGAATTTAACCATCCTAGAATGATTTCATGGGGGGATTTCTTTCTGATTTTATCTGCATTCAATCCCGTGTGATTATGATACCAGATTGCTCGCGCACAAGGACACTTGAAGAAGAGGTGGTGCAGTGTTTCTGTACTTTGTTTACAGAAGGACACTAATCTGCTTCTTGTGAAACTTAAGCCACTATCCCATCCCATGGGATCTCTTCAATTAATTAACTTGATTTCTTGCCTCTAATCTCCAATGGACATTAACAAAATCATGTAAACAAAGCAATAATTGATTATTTATTTGCCCAAAAGAAGCCAATTTTATTAACTAACATGTTGAAAGAGAATTGGGTTTGCTCCTCACAGAGCCCTCCTCATATTAACCTAACAGCCACATCCCACCATGTATTAGGAACATTTCTCCATGAATAATAACTATATGTGTGGGAGATGTTCCCAATGTACAATTGGGACATGCTGTGAGGTTAGTGTGATGTGAGGAGTAGATCCGGACTCATTGAGAGAGGAAACTTGTTGAAAATCTCATCAGCAAAATAAAATGAAGGATCATATTATGCACAAGTGATGCTTTCTTCCAATAGGCATTGGCATTTATTGTGTATGAAACCACTGGTTGGTTTCAACATTTATCAAATAAACATTGAAAAACATAAATGCTTTGATTTGTGTGCATGGGCGTTTGAAGAGACTTTAAATTATTGTTTCCCCCAACACCTAGGCATTTACTGAAACAAAATGCTTGTGTGACACAATTTAAGCTGAGGTGGAAAGTAATTTTTTGGGTGTTACTTGAAATGTTCAACCAAACAACAAAAACAATAAATGTTTAAAGTTTAAAGTACCATTTTTCAAATAAACTTTTATTTGATAAACACCCCTTCAATAAACACCTACGGAACCAAATACATAAAGCTTTTGCCCTTTGTTGCTGCTCTTCTTAGCATTCCTTAACGACCCATTGCAGTCTCCCTCTAATACCGGTATTCTTATTCATAGAGTCCCTGAATAACTATGCTAAAGAAATCCTTTGTATAATAGATTAAAAGGAAGCCTATGAAACAAAAAATGGGTTTTTACAGTTCAGATTTCCTAGTTCCACCGTACAGGTGGGATAGGTGCCAGCTCGGAATTGATGCCAATTCAGACTGGTATAGGTGTTATAGGTGGAGCTGTTTATAATTTTGAATTGTTGTAGGTCTGCAGTTCAAATCAAAATTCTGAGGTGGAGTGCATTCTAAAAATCCCAATAAAAAATGACCATTTGTGAAGCCTGAGCCTCTCATGATTTGTACCCCTCTTCTCACATCTTTGATATCAACCGCTGTTCTCAACTTCTTTGAAATTGATTTGTAAGCAAATTGCTCCCTTGTAGATTTGTCTGTGCAAAGATATGTAAAATCAGAAGTCTGTGAAATTGCTCCCCAGTAAATCAGGAGAGGGAAAAATGGAACTGTGTGAAATCGAATAGAAAAAAAGAAAAAAAAAAAAAGAAAAAACCAAGTGAATTACTAACCCTTGAGATTCAACAATTGGGAGATCTTTAAAAACTCGAATTTGATTTATTTTTTAAAATCTGACGAAGAAGAAGAATGTAGGGCAAAATAATCTTTTTCATCTTTTCGATGCGGATGATTGATTTGCAAGTATCATAAAACAGGGGTACTTTCAATAATTTTTCAGATAATAGGGTAAGTTTTAGTGCACTTGCTGAAACATAGGGGTAGTTTAAGCCTTTACAACTCATTCACACCCCACTTAATCATTTTGAAATTGGATTCAGATCTGATTTGGATTTTCAACCCCAAGTTATGTTTGGAGTAGGATCAGAATTTGCAGTTGGTCCGAGGCAGGGCCCATTTGAAACTAGGGCCAGGCCTGGGCCAAAATGTAGGGCTTGAGGATGTATTCAAGATGGGTTTGGGTTTACACCTAGTCAGACCTTGGACCTAAGGCCAGGCCTTCCTTTACATATACTTAGCTATAATATAATATTTAGTTAGAAAATAAGTTTACAATATGTTGCACAGTGTATAAATGGAAAATATGAAATATGATAATATAATACCTATAAATATGTGATTTATAAGTAATATATATGTTCATCTTGCGACTCGTCGGTCATTTGATTTTAGTGAAAGGTTAACCACATGGTTGGGTTGGATACTTGAATTTGGGTCCAATGTCATATTCCCTGTTCAGGATTGATGACCCAGAAAGGAACTATTTTAGGGGAGGTTGGGTTTGGACAACCTCGGCCTCCAGGTGCAGCACAATTGTGCACCCCTAGACCCAAGATTGGATCAAACTGGGTATTGAAAATTAAATTACTTTGGACTCCGCCCATAACAGTGGTTACAATTTACAAACTAGTAGGGCTGCAACCTGGGCAAGAATTTGTTCACAGCCCCAAAGAAGTGCGGAAATTTGAGGAGTCCATGTATCAGAAAGGTGTTGTTTGATACCATTGTTGTTTCCACCTGAAACATTTTACATTGATAGTTAGAAACAGGCACATCTTAAAAATACATGCATAGGACTGTTTATAATTGATGTTTCTAGTTGCAACTTAAAACATCATTTGATCAAGCCAGTTTGGTTTAGAGCCCGTTTGGCAAGTCCTTTTAAGATCTTCTCGTAGCTCTGACAGTCAATAGATGCATTGAGCTTTTGACATAAGATCTAGACAGCCCGAAGACTGTTTGCTAGACGTGCATCATTTCAGGTTTTCCAATATATATATGCTAGATCTCCAACAATGACAAAAAAGGGTTATCTTCGTACGTGAATAAGAGATACTGAAATAGGACCAAAAGCTCATACCCACCATTCCACCCCTAGGGTGGAGCTAAGATTTCTAGGGGTAGACTGAACAGTTAAAACCCCTAAAATAAATTAAATAGGTCTAACAGTTGTACAAGTATGATGGAGTAGGATAGTTGCAGGCAATAGGCAAACCAGAAAGCCACAGAACAGTTTGATATTTTACTCCTATACACAAATCCATTTACATGAACAACTTTGCATTCCCTCCAATGATATAAGAAAACAAAATATGGAAGAGAAAAAACCTTTCACATTCTACTTCCTTCCCTCTAACTTCTCTTCCCCATTAATGAAAGCAGTAATTGTCTTATGCAGATTTTACATGCAGTTTCACTAACGCTGGAATGAGATAGAATAGGACCCAGTGTTGGGATCTTTTACTGCTTTGAAGTTGTCAAGGCTCATTCCGAAGCGTCCTAACAAGGAATTCCCCATATCTTTTAGCTTTCCTGTTCATACACACGTTCAGTTTTTCATTGACGAGCAATATACCATAGGGCAGAGAATATAACAGTTTACTCTTGTTGAAACAGCATGCATGGAAATATAAACAAATGAGACACCAAATTAATAGTCACACACGTATATAGTATTTCAGTAAACGAAGAAATATAGAAAAGTATTTGGATACAAGTCATTGGGACAATTGCATATTTGTGTCATAAGGAGACAATAGGCAAGGATCACTAATCTCATACACAACAGTTTCCTATTGGGGAAAAACTGTTACCATCATAAGGTGGATCAGGAACATGGAGAGAGAGAGATGGATGAATGGATAAAAAGTATAGATGTATTGTAACCTTAATGTAGCACTAAAAAAGGCCACTACCAATGTTAGTCCAAGCAATCTGGGTCTTGGGAAAAGTTGATTGGAAACGGACCTACATTTGGTATTTTTGCACAAAGTGATGCACCAAGCAATGTCCACTTATCTTAACAATTTCGACCTTACACTCCATGTGGACATACTGGCATAGGAAAGAGAAAGGGACAGGCAAAGACAAGGCTGGGGTGTCAACATGTATCTTTGTATTTTATGCATTTAAATTTTTACATAGAAAGGGAGAAATGGATCAATATTCAGCGGGTTAGTCATTAAGGCTAGAAAGGTAACTTTGAGCAGTGTCAGGTGCTATATAAACCATTAATCACCCTTCCTTTTCAAGCTAGCACACAGATTCCACTGAACCTTGTCTGAATCACACACGGTTCACATTTCAACAGAAATCTCATTGTTAAACATCTGGAGTGCAGTGGGTACTTTGTTTTGGGTACATGGTTCTGGTCACTAAGGCAAGACAATATTATTGTCAAAGCTACTTATGAACAAGCTTTAACATTTTCTTATAACTTAGAACTTTACTGAAATTAGTAATGGAAAAAGATTTTTGTGTAATGTGACAGTATTGCAATGATTTGGTTACCCATATGTACAGAAGTACCCTACACCCCATTTTAGTGTTTATTTTACTTTATATTACATTGACTCCAAAACAGCCGCTCCCTGGATGCTCCTCATTTGGCTAAGGAATCTGCCAAACAGGTTTACAAATATTAACAAAATAGAGATAGAAGGGGTTAGGGAGACAGGATTTGCTGAATGTGACTGCTGTGTTACAGACTGTGGAACCCCAATAATAATGTCCTGCACCAGTCATAAAATGCATGTAGCCCACAACCACTCCATCTCTCACTTTACATTTATGGCTTGCATTGCAATTATCATTGATTCCACTCCCCATAACACAGACATCATGATTAGCTAATCTGGATTCATTCCCAAGTGGTTGTAAGCTGGTTAAAGAATAATAGCCACATAACTGAGGCAATATAGGCAAACCGTCAAGGAAATCAAGTAGCTAGTAAGAGGGGGAGGTAACGTACCAGCGAGTACCAAGATTGGCTAATGCAATAGCTGATACATTAGCTAAACAGGGAGTGGACAGATATGAACTCTGTTAAAGTGAGCTGAATAAGGGTAGTCTAGTCATCTTATCTTTGTTAAGTTGTATGCTTATGTAGCAGTTTTATTAGACCCACACTTAAGTAAGGGCAGTTTAGTCTTTGTAGAAATTATTAGAGACTAATTATTATTAAGGGGTCGACTGATAGGGTTTACCAATCAGATTCGACAGTCCCTTCTTTTCCTTCTTCTTCTTCTCTTCTTCATTTTCTTCTCCTTCCTCTTGCTGGTTCGGGTTACTGTAGCAGCAGTCAAAACATGGTATCAGAGCAAGGTTCCTGACCTATTTCAGTTCGTGAAACATCTCAGCAGTGTTCGTGACCTCTCTTTCTTCGTTTCTGGGCTGTTAATGGAGAAAACTTATTCGTCTTAGGTCAAAACATCTCCGCTCGTCTCTCTCTGCTGCGCATAACCTTCTTCATTAAGGAAAACGACCTCAGCAGTGAATGGTTGGTTGAGACTCTCAAAAGAAGGTCGGTTATTTCTTCTCCTTGTGCTGCTGGTATTTCTGGGTAGAAAATCTTCAAGAACCTGCTAATACTGATCAGAACCTAGAGAACTAGGTTTATTGTTGCCCTAGTTCTTGGAGAAAATCCCAAGAACGGGCTGTGTGTACAGTAGCCAAATGGTGTAGGGGCTGCTGTAAGTGGCCGAGTGGTGTAAAGTGTAATGCAATGACCTAGCTGAGTCCCTTCTGGTCGTGTGGTGCCCTCTTAAAGGTGTTAAACAGGTCTGTACCGGGTGTAACAGATATGACTATGTGGTGGTGCTTGTGATGCACAATTTTTATTGAGTGGTTGTAAGAGGGCTTGCATGTGATTAGTAAGTGTTGAATTGATGTTTATGCGGTTCGTCGTGTTGTGAAACCAGTAGTAGTGTAAACAAAAACAAGGCTTGTGTACCTATTATTGTGTTTAGGGGCTGCTATAGGTGCTGGAACATCAAACTCTTAATAACAGCACTCAGTTTGTAGCTGAGAATTCAGGTTAGAGGCAATGGTGAAAGAGTACCATGGCAGCAATTGGAGATGGGCATAATGATCAGAAACCCAGTGTGGTGGTTCCCTCTGACTACCTAGGTTTACAGATGACCTCAATTAAACTGAATGGGGAGAACTATGTTCCATGGGCCAAATCAGTGGAAGTTTTCCTCAAGGCAAAGAGGAAAGTGAAGCATGTAAAAGAAGATTATATATAATATATTATGTGTCACTTTATAATATATAAGATAAAATAAAATGTATGCACACACAGATATATATATATATATATATATATATATATATATATAAAGCATATATATGCAATAAAAAAGTATATTGTGGACTGGATCTGAAGACAAAATCCAGGCCAGGTCAGTCTAGAAATGATCACCCCTACTTCCATTTTAGTCCTATCTACTCTGCAAGAAGCTAGCATCCAATAGTTACCTCTTTCAAAGTATTGACTGCAGTTGTATGTCTATACCCCAATTGGAGGAGCAGCAACCTCATTTTAACAAATTTATAGGATCAAACAGCCACTTCATCCCTTATCAAATGGCACCTAAACAACAATGGTCAACTAGAAATATACATTATGGCAACAACTCATCCTTAATCCCAATTATTTGGGATTGAATACATAAATCCTGTCTCACCACTATGCACTATCAAATACCATGTTTTCTATAAAATTTAAGTCCTTAAATCATTTTCTACCACTTCAGACCACATTTTCATCAGTCTTCCCATTGATCTTTCAGAGCCTTCTACTTGCACAACAACTCACTCCTTTACTTGTTCAAACATTACTTATTTATGCACACGATCAAATCACCTTAGTCAATTTTCCCCATCTTGTCATCAATTGGAGCTACTCCCAAGTCCTCTATAATCCAAGGTTCAAAGTATCGGAAACGCAAGGTGTATCAGAAAGGTAATTTTAAGAGACATATCGAGATACACTTTGGAAACGCATAGATACGGACGAAAAATCAAGATACACACGGATATACTAGAAAATCCAAAAAAATCCTTAAAAAATATGAACAATAAAAATGAGTTTTATGTGATTATAACTAATTTATATAAACATAAAAACCATTCTTTAATGATTTATATAAAGTATCAGGTTATATAAAGCAATTGAAGTCATTTATTAGTTAATATTTATTATATAGATTTAGATAATATTTATTATGTATACAAGTTAATATATACCTTAATTTTTAATAAATAAATATAATTTAAATTTATTGGGAAACATCCACTAAGGCAAGAAAGATTACTTTAAGTATAAAAAAAAAACATGTTTTAATAAGCAATTAAGGTTGGCATAATGGTTAATTAATTATTGTTGTAAGCAAATGACTTGGGTTCGAAACTTGTTACCTTTGGTTTGTGATTTTTAACAAGTTATTTGAGTTAAATAACATTTAATGACGTAATTAAAGGTAACTCAAATGAGCATTTAATTAAATAATATTAGCATTTAGTGATGTCTCAAACTTAAAGGCTTAATTAAAATTGATATTAATGAGAGAGTGAAGAGATGAATTAAATTTAAATTTAAAAAGGATACACATCGGCCGATACGGGCTGATATGTTGTGAAATTTAAAACCTTGCTATAATACACTCATTGTTAAACATGTTATTTGATTGCTCAGCACTCCACCCCATATAGAAATATTAGTCCTATAACTGTCTACCTTTTAGTGTCATCAGCATTTTATGGTCACACAAAACAGCAGTTGACCTCCAATTTAACTACTCTGCTCTAACTCTATAGGTGTAGTAGGTGACAGCCTCTTTGATTTCTCCTTTATTATGTATGATTGATCCAAGGTACTGGAAGTGACTAATATGGAGCATCTCCTGATCATCAATCTTATTGCACCACCAGTGTTATTACCATTTTGAGTAAAATCAATATACATGTATTATCACTTAGTCCAAACTATCTTGATTCTTGAAACCTTTTGATTCTAAAACATCTTTCTATTGTTCTAAGATTTGGAAGCTGATAGTTTTCTTTACAATCGTTCCTTTTATGCCAGCTAGAGAGTTTCTTTTTCTAGTTGCGTAATTAGCAACTTTATGTGTCATTTAGGAAACTATTAGGCAACTAAAATGCAGATAAGAACAGGTAAACAGGAAGTATGGCTTTTGCAGATGGTGGATTTGTGAGTGAAGGCAAGTGGAGAAGAGTCCTCAGGTCAGAGGCAAAGCAAATCCTGTTTGAAAGCTTCAAGGTGCAGGTAAGGACAGCTCCAAAAGTTAGAGAAACAAAGTTAGCCATCTGAATCCTGGTAGGAGAGAATGTTCTGGCTTCCTGTGAAAGTAGGTTGGTCTTCACTGCTTCAAAGGAGATTTGGGAGAAGGAACTGGTAGTGGGAACAAATAGACCTCCAAGAGATTGGAAGAAGGTAGCAGAGGATTTATTAAGGGAGCTGAAACTGAATTGTACAATTATTTTAACTCCCTTTGAGAAGTGTAAATCTTTACTGGAGGTGCCAGGTGTTGAGTTGGAGTTAGATGCAGCTTACTTTCGGTTGGTGTATGGTGCAGTCACTGTTTCGAGGTGGCCTCCAATGGCTTAATGCCAAGAATCTGAATGTTGTAGACAAAGTCACAGTTCAAATTTTGGGTTTGCCCTTTCACCTTTGGAAGACCAAAGCTTTTGCCTCTATTGCTGGTATATGCAAGGCATGTCTAGATGGTATTTTTGTTAAGAATTTAAGATATACAGCACTTAGTCTAAGTTGTGCACGCTGAAGATATTCCCAGGAAGCTTAAGTTGTTTGAAGGTAGCTTTTTCTTCTCAGTTTCATTAGTGACAGCCATTGAAGCAGCCCTGTGGTCTGAAGCTAGAAGAAAAAAGAATGAAGAGGTTGAAGATGATTTGCTACGTGGCAATCAGGGATGGGCTCCTTCAGAATTGTCTGGAACTTTCATGCCTTTGGAAAGTCTTGAGAAGGAAACCTTAAAAGCTAAGAGCCCAGGCACTGACTTTACACAAGGAGGTGGTAGGTCCTTTGCAGAGGTTCTGATTAGTAGAAACAAGGAACAGACTGGAGGTAGACAGGCCTTTACCTCAGAAGGAAAGTTTGACAGTGGGAAGGGGAATACCAAGGACCCATTCGACATACCAGAACAAGAGGTTTAAAATTTCAAGGGAAATTGTCTAAAACTCACCAGCACTTTTCAACATTTCTCTTAAATTTACCATAACTTTTCAAAATGTCCAGGAAACACGATGTCAGTGAGTTTTTGTTTTCCAAAACTCACCATTCGTTAGAGCACCGTTAGTGTTTATTGACAGAAGTTGTCCATATCGGCATAAATGCACTTTTCATGACCAAACTACCCATGAATGGCAAGTCAGCCTTATTAAACACATTTTTATGCCTAAAATGCCCTTAAGCACCCAACTGCCTCGTATATAAGATTCCTACTCATTGAGAGACATTTTTCTCTCATTGTGCCAGTTGAAAGTATTCCAAGAAGGCTGAAAAAATGGGTTTGGGTCAAATAATGACACTTCTGAAATATTGAAAAATGGGTCGAATATAACAAAGGGTAAAATGGTAATCTACTAACACCATTAGTCTTCTTGACGTCAAGTTACTGACATGGATTCCCTGGACATTTTGAAAAGTTATGGTGAGTTTTAGGGAAATGCTGAAAAGTCGTGGTGAGTTTTTAGACAATTTCCCAAATTTGAATTAAAAGGACATGTGGGCACACGTTGGCTAAACAATCAATCCAAGCAAATTTTTTTAAGTTCAACCCAGAGTGGTTTACAAGGTCTGACTAGGTTCAAAGATAAAGTGAGGGTGGCCCAAGAGAATCTTCAGTGGTTGGGCTCTGATTTGAATTTAATCAAGCCCAACGAGACTGGGACAGGTCTTAGCAATGGGTTGGGCCTCTTCTCTAATGGAAGACAAGTGGAGTCATGTGCATTTATAAAAGTCACATGAAGCTTTTAAAAGGGGGATGAGTAGAGCCCAACAAGACTGAGGTGGGCTTTGGAAACGAGCTAGGCCTCTTATCCAAAGGGGGGCGAGTAGAGTCACATGACATTATTAAAAGTCACATGGCTCACTTAGAAGAGGCAACAATGGACGATTGTTTAGGTCCACCCTTGTCCCCTTTGATTCCTCCTTGTACAGCCATGAACCAAGGGTGGAGACCGAGCAACTGTACTATTCAGTGGTTGCCTTTGAAGGCTAAGAACCCTTTTTTCTCCAGAACGTCGAAGCCCTAGAAGCAAAAGGCCTTTGATGGAAGAGATGTTTGACCAGTCGGAAAGGGGTGTTTCATCAAACGAACAGGAAAGTGATTCCAATGACTCAAACACTTCAAGTAAAGGTAGTGTTCGCTTGGAAAAACATCAGGACACTCGAGAGTTAGAGAGTTTCGAAATGGAACAGCCTTTCTTGGAAGAAGAGGTTAGTGGAAATCTGGAAAACAGAACTTTTCCAATTAACTCTGAAGCTGGACTACGGAGTCCTAGGGAAGAAAAGAGCTCTTTCGGTAGGGAACAAAATCTGAGCCCATCAAGATGAAATCTGAACCTAGAGATTCAACAATTGCAGGGTGTCCAATTGGAGGTTTCCAACAACTCTTCTAGGCCAAGCGAGGGTACCCCAACTATTCAGAACTAACCATGTTTTCCTCAAGTACCTACCTTGTATTCAAATCCGATTGGTAGCGATCTTTTGGGGTTGCACTCCAACCTAGCTGTATCCATCAGTGATTTAAAAGGCGTGAGGCCCATTTTAGGGTATATGCCTCACCTAGGTCCTAGGCGGAGTATTTTCAAAAGGCATGCACCTGGTGTGCCTAGCACTTCAGCCCAAGCTTGCGCCTTTTGAAAATCTGTGCATTTTTTCTGTTTTTTTTTTTCTTTGTATTTAGTAGCTGGGCTTGGGGCTCCACTCCCAGACCCTTGACCAACCCCCTCAAGACAATCCCAAAACGAGTGAACCGGATAGAGAGAACCCCATAGGCCCATATTTGCTAATGTTGCTCATTCATGGACTAGTTGGGCTTGCCTTGAGGGGCTTGGTACAAAGATGACTCATTAACATCACATTAGTTATTTGAAGTAATGAAATTGGGAAAAAAATATAATGATTAAAGCGATTAAGAGTTTACAAGTTGGAATATGCTTTCTATGTTATGCCTAATTTTATTTTTAATTTTCCATTTAAAATATGTTTTTACGTGTTATGTTTATGTATTTTAATTTGAGATAATAGGTTATTTTAAAGCAATAACTTTAAAATTTTAGTTTATATTTTCAATCAATAATGTGTTTAATATTTTCATAATTTTCATTTTTTTATTTGTTGGCATCCTTTTGAATTATTTAGTTTTTTTTTTTCATTTTTGTGCCTTGCTTTGTTGTACAAGAGAAAGGGAGAGAGAAGAGGAGAGACGAGAGGACTGAGAGCCCAAAAGTATACTACAGGCGTGCAGTATGTTATTATTTATACTAGGGCGACCATACAACTTAAAAATAAGAAAGAAATTACAAAAGTACCCCTACGGTACCATACATATATAAATAACATCTGTTAACACTCCCCCTCAAGTTGGAGCATAGATATCAATCATGCCCAACTTGTCACAAGGATCATGATGTTTTGAGTGGTGTAGTCCTTTTGTAAAGATGTCTGCAAGTTGGTTTTTAGAGCTGACATAGGGAGTACACACTTCGCATGTGATGACTTTCTCTCTAATAAAATGCTTGTCGACTTCAATGTGTTTTGTTCTATCATGTAGCACTGGGTTAACAACAATGCTTATGGCTGCTTTGTTATCACAGAATAGGGTCATAGGCTTGTCCACAGGGAAACCCAACTCACCCAACAGATTCTTTCTCCACATACTTTCAGCCACTCCGTGAGCCATTGCACGATATTCAGCTTCAACACTGGATCTAGCCACCACACTTTGCTTTTTACTTCTCCAGGTAACAAGGTTTCCTCCTATAAAGGTGCAGTAGCCACTAGTAGACTTTCTGTCATTTTGAGATCCAGCCCAATCAGCATCAGTATACACTTCAACTTTCAAATGCCCGTGTCTTTGAAATAACAAGCCAGTACCAAGAAACCTTTTAAGATATCGGAGCATTCTTTCTGCTGCTTCAAGATGAGTGGACCTAGGTGCATGCATGAACTAGCTAAAGATACCAACAGCATACGCAATGTCTGGGCGAGTCATAGAGAGATATAACAATCTCCCTACAAGTCTCTGAAACTGTTTCACATCCTTGATAGGTTCACCTTGGCTATCACCTAATTTATGGTTGGGATCAATGGGAGAGTCAACTGGCTTCACTCCCATCTTTCTAGTGTCCTGAAGTAAATCTAGGACATATTTCCTTTGGGAAATGAAGATACCCCTTTTTGAGCAGGCAACTTCAATTCCAAGGGAGTATCTGGGAGGCCCTAGATCCTTTACTTCAAACTGTATGGCAAGTAGACCTGTTCATGGGCCGGGTGGCCCGACGGGCCAGCCCGGCCCGGCCCGACCCCCGGATGGGCTTGAACAGGCATTTTGGCCCGCGGGCTTAACCTCGGGCCAAAAAGCCCGGCCCGCATAAAATTCAAGCAGGGCTCGGGCTTTGCCAAAATAGCCTGGCCCGAGCCCGGCCCAGTCCGACCTATAGTTAAACCTAAGTAAACCTGGCCCAACCTATAGTTAAACCTAAGTAAAAACCCTATGTGATGTCCATTTGAATAATTTTTTTGATTTGAGAAGGTCGTTGATTCACTTGTAGGCCCATTGTTCATTTAAATAGGGGAAAAAACACTTGAATTAAAATAGATAATGTCTATTTGAATAGGGAAAATTTTGATTTTCTTTTATTAGGTCGGGCTTCGGGCTTGGGCTCGGGCTTTGGGCTTTTCATCAGGGCCGGGCTTGGGCCCAAGTTCTAGGCCCGTTGGTCGGGCCGGGCTCGGGCTCGGGCCTATTATTTTTTTGTTAATGAACACTAAAAGCTCGACCCGGCCCATGAACAGGTCTAATGGCAAGGAAACTCTTCAACCTCTGAATTTCATCCTTCTAGTCACCAGTAACAATTATATCATCAACATATACTATTAAAGCAACAATTTTACCTTTTCTTCTTTTCACAAACAGTGTGTGATCTGATTGACATTGCTTGTATCCTTTTTGCAGAACCGCAACATGGAATCTGCTGAACCAAGCTCTTGGTGATTGTTTCGGCCCGTATAAAGACTTCTTCAACTTGCACACCTTCTATTCATTGCCTTGAGCTTGGAAACCAAGGGGTTGTATCATGTAAACTTCCTCTTCAAGATCAACATTCAAGAATGCATTCTTGATATCAAGCTGATGTAGATACCAATCCAGGTTAGCAGCAAGAGAGAATAGAACTCTAATGGAGTTCATCTTGGCAACAGGAGCAAAAGTTTCTACATAATCAACTCCATACACTTGTGTAAACCCCTTTGCCACTAAACGAGCTTTATACCTCTCCACCATGCCATCAACCCTATGTTTAACGGTGAACACCCATTTACATCCAACTGGATCATTTCCCTTAAGAAGATCTACAAGTTCCCATGTGCCATTTTTATGAAGGGCATTAATTTCTTCCTTCATGGCATCTGTCCATTCAGGTATTAAAAGAGCTTCTGCAAAATTCTTGGGGATAGGGACACTATCAATAGAAGTAAGAAAAGCACGAAAAGAAGGTGAAATGTTCTCATAGGAAACAAATTTGGAAATGGGGTGTTTAGTGGTGCACAATTTAACACCTTTCCTGTGAGCAATAGGAAGGTCAAGGTCATTAGCAACAGATGTATCAATTGCAATAGAATCAGGGACATAATTGGGAGCCAAGTTACCTAAGTGAGTATGATCCGCCCCCGAGGAGTTTGATGGCACTGGAGGTACAGCTTCTAGATTCTCCACAGCTCTTGAATTTGGTTGGCCTTTGCGACGACGGAAGAAGACACGAAAAGGCGAAGGATCAGGAAGAGGAGGGAGCCGAACCAATTTCTCCTCATGTCTACACTCCCCCTGAGGAGAAACAAAAAAGAAAGGCTCATCCTCAAAGAAAGAGACATCCATGGAAACATAAGATTTCCGAGAAACATGATCAAAACAACGGTATCCCTTTTGAGTGAAGGAGTACCCCAGGAATATGCAAGGAGTAGCATGAGAATCCAATTTCCCACGAGTGGGAGACAGATTTTGGACAAACCACTGACAACCAAATACACGATGAGGAATGGGAAGAAGGGGGGCCTTAGGGAAGAGAAGCTGATGTGGGGCTTTGTACTCTAACCACCGAGAGGGCATACGGTTAATGAGGTAGGTAGAACAAAGAATAGCCTCAAGCTAAAAACGTTTGGGAACATTCATATGGAGTAGTAAACCCCGAGCCACTTCAAGGAGATGTTAGTTTTTTCATTTAGCAACACCATTTTGTTATGGTGTTCGGGCACAAGAGCTACGGTGAAGTGAACCACGCGAAGCAAAGAACCTTGTGAGCTCACTATGAAAATACTCTTTCGCATTATCTAACTGAAAGATTTGGATTTCAGTTTGAAATTGAGTGAAGACCATCCGCTGAAAATCTTGGATAATTTTTGGTACTTCCTCCCTGGTTCGCATGGGATATACCCAAGAATATCTAGAATAATCATCAATGAGGGTAATAAAATACTTGTAACCACTCTCAGATGGTAAAGTAACAGGGCCCCACACATAGAATGAACAATGTGAAATGGAAATTCAGATTTACTATTTTTTGGAAGAAAATGAGTTCTACAATGTTTACTCAATTGACACGTTTGACAAGAGAAATCTGAAACAGACACTGACTTAAATAGTTCTGGAAACACAACTTTTAAAGACTCAAAAGACAAATGACCAAGGCAATAATGCCATAAATAAACTTCACTCTTATAAGACTGACTCATAGACTCTGCAACATGAAGACCAACCTTATTCTCCAGCATGTAAAGTCCAACAACCATACATCATCTACCAATCCTCCCCAAGGCCAAATCCTGGACCACACAGTAAGAAGGGGAAAAGGTCACTGAGCAGTTTAAGGAATTAGTAACACTACTAACAGAGAACAAATTAATGGGAAATTTTGGAACATGTAGAACATCAGAGAGGGTAAGCCCAAAGGGAAGAGAGATGGTTCCTTGACCAGCTATGGAAGCGTATGATCCATCAGCTAGTCTCACATTGTCTCTTCTAGAAAGAAGGTGATAGGTTTGAAAGTAAGAGGACATACTAGTCATGTGTTTTGACGCTCCAGAATCAATGATCTAGGGAGAGTCAAGGGTATGAGAAGCAACATGGAAAGCTGTGGCAGAGTTACCTGATGTAGATGTGAATGAGGTTGAGGGAGGAGCATCCATCTGACGAATTGCTCTACCATAGAGCTCTAAATGGTCACGGAAAGAATTCATAATATCCTCCCTTGGGTCAGATCCAAAGGAATGTGTCTGAGTCATAGTATGGATGGGGGGCTGATTCTCTCGAGTAGCCATGTTGGCCATAGTGTGTTTCTTTGTACCTTGTTGTCCTGACCTTTTATTCACATCTGAGCTTTGCTTCTTATTCAGATCTTGAGCCCATTTCGGTTTCCCATGAAGATCCCAGAATGTATCTCTGGTGTGTCGTGGATTCTAGCAATGAGTACACCACAATTTTTCTTTATCTTCCGTTTTTATCTGGAGATCTCCTTTCTTGGAAGAATTTCCCACAATGGTAGAGACACTCCCTTTTGCTACCAACAACTCTGCATCTCCACCAGGGTTGTTCATCAAATTCCTTATGCTCTCTTCAGATTGTACAAGAGCATAAACTTCCTGAACTGATGGAAGATCCTTAGAACTGAGAATCTGGACTTTGATAGATTCATACATAGGGTTCAAACCATGTAAGGCAAACACTCTCTGTCGAGAGACAAGTTTCTTGTACAGTTTTGCATCCTCGTCACATTTCCAGTCCACACTCTGATAATGGTCCAACTCCTTCTAGACAGAAGTCAAGTCAGAGTAATATACCGATAGACACCTCTCCCCATGTTTACAAGTAGACGACTCTACCTATAGTTGATAGATCTTTGCATAGTGTCGAAGTTCTGAGTATGTAGATTTTGCTTGTTCCCAGATCTCATTTGTCGTTTTAGCCCACATGAAATTCTTCCTTATTTGAGGTTGCATAGAGACTAAGAGCCAAGACATAACCATGTTGTTTTCCTGATTCCATCTATCATATTCAGCATTCCCAGAGTGTGGTTCTTTAATTCTCCCATTAATATAACCCATCTACCCCTTGCAGTGATGTACAACTTGATCCCTCTTGACCACTCTAAGTAATTTAGACCATCAAGAGGGACAACAGCCATGGGAAAGGATAGGTCTACACCCCACTCATTCCATTCAACATTGAGGAAACTCCAAATGTAGCAGAATCTTCACAACTCATGATTTCAGATTTAAAAACAACACCCAAAAAAAGGAACACAGCCTCAAAGAGTTATTACAGAAGGTACCAGCCACCTCCAGACCTTCAGTCCACCAAAAGAAACTGTTGTTGCAGCACACAAACAAGGTCCTTATGACCTACGGTTTCACAGGGTTCCAAAAACAAAACTGCTGTTGCAGCACATAAACAGGTCCTTATGACCTACGGTTGCACAAGGATCAAACAACCCCACAACGGAAAGGAAAGGAAGAGGTGAAGCTCACCACACATCTAATCGATAGACCTGGAACAGGTCCAACATCAGGGCAGCCGAACAGTCGATGAGAACAAAGGGAAAAAAAAAAGAGTTTACTTCAGTCGAACACCAGGGGAGCCGAACAGCAGATGATAATTTCTGAGAACCTGTCACCCTCAAAACAAAAACTTCTACATGCTGGAAGTCGAACAGCAAATGGACACAACAGGAAGATAAAGAGACAGACTGCTCGACTTCACCTTTCAAGCCTGGACGACCTGCTCTGATACCATGTACAAGAGAAAGGGAGAGAGAAGAGGAGAGACAAGAGGACTGAGAGCCCAAACAAATACTGCAGGCATGCAGTATGTTATTATTTATACTAGGGCGGCCGTACAACTTAAAAATAAGAAAGAAGTACCCCTGCGGAACCATACATATATAAAATAAAATCTATTAACATGCTTCAAAAAGGCACACGCCTCGCCTTGTGCCTTGCACTTCAAGCACAAAATGGTCATTCCGCTTTTTTTGTGTCTTTCACTTTTAAAACATTGGTATCCATTCCTAGCAACCCTTTAGAACCTAACTCTCTAGGCATGCATGTCAATTTGGTTAAGGCTAGTACTAATAGTCTCCCTATTTGTGAAGATACTACAAACTGCCAACCATTGCTTGTAGCTTGTCTTGAAAGGAAGTTAGTTGGTGAGAAAAGGAGAGAATGACTAGGGAGATTGACATTTTGGGGCAAGGAGAAAGGATCAAGAGGTTGGTGTGTGATTATTTAGAACAAATTAAAGCCCAATAAGGTTACTTTGAAGAGAATGTTGATGGTGGAGTAGTGACTAGGAGGGAAGTAGAGGAAGAAGATAGTGAGGGGGGGGGGGGGGGGAATGTGTAAGAAGGGTTAGAATCCATCATATGGATGGTCAAACCATGTTAGATGGTTGGGCGAATTTCAAAAATTTTCCTAACCCATCTTGGGAACCGATTTCCTAGTGATTTTGAAAACTGAATTTTCTAAGTCGATCTTGCATTGAACCTGACTAGATTTGAAACCAAATTTAAAATTAATTGTACTCGATACGGAGTCCACAAATCACAGCTCCCAGAGTGGTAGTTCATGCCCAAAATCAGTCCCAAAAACCGGCCTCCAACTGAAGATGGCACAGCGAATGAGAAGCCAATTCAGCAACACTGTTTTCTGCAAAACTGTTATCCAACTGCCTTGGATCAACTGGGATTTGTGAGCCTGATTTACCCAACGTTTTTCTTGCAAAAGCACAATGGGAAAACTGGTAAAAATCAATTCTTTCAATGGCTAGGTCGTGATAGGGTTTCTGGGAGAGAAGAGAGAAGAGGAGAGAGCAAGAGAGTGATGAGAACAAGTTCTTTCTGCCCTCTTCCTCTTAATCTTCTTTTATAGAGCACTCTCCTAATCTAATTAGGAGATTATCCAAATCTGATTTGGATCTGGACTCTTTTAAGAGATAAGCATCATAGAGGATGATGCTCCATACCTAGAACCACACCCAGTTTCGACCCAAATCACATGACAACTTGACAGCTTAACTAATCTCATTAGTAATGGGCCTTTGGCCCATTTTCTTTAAAGGCTCACGTCTCTAGGTGTTGCATGGACACTTTGGGCCTGATTTTGTATGGCGTGGGACCCCCACAAAGGTCTCACACATGTCCATGAGGGTTGGTCCCCACCTCTGAAAGAGGTTAGGCCGAATTCACTACCCAAGACATTGAACCCCTGAGCCAATCACATGAGCTCAGTCTGGGCCCAACATTTACACCTAAATGATCCTTGGATCAACCACTGTATAAAGACCCAAGGATAATAGACTTATGTGAGATAAAGCCCATCAGGTAATCAGCTCCGTAATAGTCTCTTACACTTAACCTCTCGGCCCACAATCATTAGAACATTGCCCAATAAGGAAGGACCTCTCCCCTTGCTGCAAGGTGCAATGTCACACTCCATGCTCGGATGAATCCCGGGATTAAAACCTTTTGTAAACCTTTTTCATAAAATAGTAATATAATATATAAATATATTTTGCAAAACCAGATTTCAAACACAAATGAAATCCACTACCGGTAATTTAAGCTTCCATCAGAGAGAGTGTAAATCCCGATATTCACTTTATTCCATAAAGGGATTGATCCTATCACTATGATCACCCACTCAAGTAATTTCCCAAATTGGCCCAACATGCCCAGATATTTTAACCCGTGATGGATCTCACTGGTTGGCACATCAAAAGCAATCCAGTCCACTACTTAGTGTAGTATCATTATCAAGTTTAGGGTTATGTGTAACCTTCCAATTTTGCCCATCTATCTCCAAGGTCCAAGGCATAATTGAAAATTGGTCTAGGTTCAGTGTTTCTTCCAAACACCCACTGTCTGTGCTTGGGGTATAACCCTAGCAGCTAAGACAAGTTGCCCCAACTATTTGGCAGCACAACAATATCAACCTTGTCAACATAAACTCCCCAAGTCTATCCAATGTATGTGCTTGGGGTCTAGCCAAGCCCGACTAATAACGAGTTGGTCCATCAGGCTACCCGACCCATGAACAGGTCTAATATATATATATATATATATATATATATATAGAGAGAGAGAGAGAGAGAGATTTGGACTTTTCATGGAAGTGCAACCAATGGCTGGGATGTTATACCATCAAGGGCTACTATGGTTTCTCCTTGGAAGTTCATCCGTGGAGTGCTTCCTAAGTTTCTAAACCTTATTAGGTATGATATTTGCTCTAGAGATAATGTTCTCTTTTGGAAGGACCTTTGAATTGGCAACTCCACCCTTAAAGATCTTTTTCCTTCCTTGTACTCCCTTTCCTTGTTCAAAAAGGAACCAATACATCGTTTTGAGTCCTACTCCTCGTTGATCGGGTTCAACTGGAATTTGTAATTTGGTCAGGAGAGATCTAAGAGACCATGAGTTCAATATGGCAGCCTCACATATAGAGGTTCTTGATTCTGTTTTTTTTTTTTTTGGCTTTTCTTCACCAGATGGCCTTTTTTTATGAATTCGTCAATGGTCGTATTTGAACTCCTCATCCTAAGGGAGTGTTTTCTTGTGCCTCTTTCTTCTCTTCTTTATGTTCAACCCCTGGTCCTCAACCTTGCCCTATGAAAGAAATTTGGTCTAAAACCATTCCTCCCATGGTTGAGGCTGTGTTGGGAAGTCTTTTATATAAAAATTAACACTTTAGATGCTTTGCAAAAAAGAAGACCTTATTTGTGTGTCTCCCCAAATTGGTGTACTCTTTGCAAAGCAAATGGAGAAAGTTATTACCACTACCATCTTCTAATCTCCTTCCCCTTTGTTGTAGGTATCTAGGAAAAGAGTTTTGGTCTTTTTGGTAATAGGTGGAGTGTGATCATATAGATTGGAAACCTTTTTGACCCTACGACCTTTAGCTGGTCGAGGAGAGGTAAATTCATGTGGAGCTGTGTCCAGGCTGTTGTGATTTGGACAGGATGGAAAGAGAAGAATAGTAGAATCTTCAATGACAAGGATGAAGCGGTGTTGGAATGCATAGTAAATAGGGCTATACATTGGGATAAATCTCTATCCCTATTCTCAGATTTCTCCTTCGATGATATTTGGAGGAATTGGAAAGCTGTAACAAGAAGTTCTACTGTGAGGGACAGACACATACTAGTTGTAGATTGGAAACCTCCAGAAGACAGTTTTATCAAGCTAAATTTCAATGGCAGCAATCTAGGGAAACCCATGGCGAACTGGTATAGAAGGAGTTTTTAGAAACTCTAAAGGACACATTCTTGTTGTTTTTTCAGATGTTTTGGGAGTTGGGGATGCAGTGTATGCCAAGTTCTAAGCAGTCTTGCAAGGGGTACAAATTGCTAGAGAACTAAACTATGGCAGATTGCTAATTGAAGGTGACTCTAAATTGGTAGTAGGGTAGCTAAAGGAACCAGAATCTGACATAGAATTATGGGGAATCAATGAAAGGATTTAAATGGTTAATTAGAGACACCATAGCTAATACCCAGTGGAAAAGGAGGTCAGCAAATGGGACGGCTGATTATTTTGCAAAAATGGGGGTGCATAAGTCTGGAATTTTTCTGGCTAAGTTGTAGCTCTGTATCTGTAATGGAGGCTCCATCTCGCGCCACTGTTGAGTTGCTTTATTATAATACTTTTCTGTAACACTTTATTAGTTTATAATAAAATATCATTATTTATCAAAAAACCAACATCATACTATTGTTCTACCTTTGCACTCAACCCATCTTTAGTCTTATCAATCAATACCATTATCATCAGCAAGCAACATAAACCATGGGACCTCCTATAAATGTCTAGTTAGATCATCCATAACTGAGGCAAAAGGATACTATATCAACTAACATGCAAGTATGCATGTATCTATGTATTTATAATAATGTATGTATTTTTTTACTTTTCTATTTTTGTGTTTTTTCAAACAAAAGCAAATAAACTTCAGTCATTTCCTTCAAGCGCGTTCTTCCACGATACAAATATAAATTGGAAAGCAATGAGAGAAAAGTAATAGAAAAATTTATAAATTTACCAATCATCTCTTCCTTCATCTTTTCTCGTTTTTCTGCCGCTAATGGCTCCAACCGCCTTGTGTTTATAATTGCTTGTTTATTTGAAGGATCCAATTCCAAGATTTTTTTCATGTCTGAAAACAAAAAAAAATGAAAAGAAAATACATTGAAAGAGAGTTTTTGTGCATTGCAACACAAGAAAATTGGCCTATGTAATGTTAGCATGTTAAGTTTACCAATCAATGAAATTCTAGATAGTGTTGGTATTGAAGTTACTAAGAAGAAAAAAATTGAAAATGACGAAAAAACTGAAAATTTTATAAAAGAACTGAAGAAGAACAAGAAACTAGTCTTGTAAATATAATAAGAAATTAATGCATATAAGAATATTTTTTTATTCCTTAAACACCTGCAATGGCCTCTTCATAGTTTTCAAGTTTTTCATGTGCCTCTCCTCTTCTAACCAGAGCTTTCATGTACATAGGATTCAACTCCAATGCTTTAGTGCATTCCTTAATTGCGTCATCATATCTTCCCTGAGACAATATTGAATATTACAACAAAAGAAAGAACATTTCAATTACAAATCTGGCAAATCTATCAAAGAACATTGTGGTTAAATGAAAGAAGGCAATAAAAGAAGCAAACAGGCGAGATTGACAGCAACAAAAATGAGACTCAGTAACCACATTCTTCAGCAATCAGGAGAACAAAAATAATTGCATAGAACTTGCAAAAATATCTCTTTTCCTTTTTTTTTTCTTTTTTGGATATGTAAAATGAGCATTGTAGTATAACAAACACCATAGCACAAGGAAAATCCTTTTAACCTTACAAATTATGATGAATTACCACATCTTAATATAGAAAGTAGGAAAATGCCAGTGTCTTAAATTCTAGAATGCCCAAACCCCAAGAAAACAACTGCTTCCATTTTTTTATAATGTCATATATCATTCTTTGTAATAAAGGTTTTCTAGTTTCTTTCCTTCCAAGAAATTATTTCCATGAACTTATTGAAGACTTGTTGGACTTGGAATGAGCTGCACTAGGTTGCATTACTAAAATATTAAAGCAATAGAAAACCCCTGGAACCAGGGTCTTGGGGACACTTATATTCATGCAGTTATGCTAACTCCTAAAGGGGAGGTGGGGGAAGTAAAGTGTAGATTTTGAGTGCAAGGAGGTATCATTTGAAGACATTAGAGGTTAAGTCCTCTTTCTCCTCACTCTTGGATCCTGGCCACAGACTTGCTTACTATGCATCAGTTACAATGATTTAGTGATGAAAGTGATTGATATTTTATAGTTTCTCTCAGTGTCCCCTTGGGGGCAAAACTCTCCTATCATCAGTGTGAGTTATAGTTTGGCAACAACTTCCTCAGGAGCCTGCTCTCACTAAGTTTGGTGGGATCTCCCTTTTCAGGGATGGTAGGCAATTTGGCTCTACAGTGATCCTATAGCTGATTCTGACACCTGATTAAATCTGAGGTGGTTGACCTTTTACATGGACCCACATAGCAAAGCATCTAGCCATCTACAGATGTCCCCTTTGTGGGGAAGGGAACTCAATCAATATTACCAATTGTAAATGAAGTTTTTATAGATGGCATTAGATGTTGGCTAATTACCTTAATGAAGTCAAGGAGATGTTTCCTTTGATCTCAAACAGGAGAGAGCATAATTCAGTAGCTGATGGTCCAGAAATAGCTGATTGCCTTCTCTCTTTTCCTTTCTTAAAATCCATCAACTTAGCCATGCCACCTCAGCTATGCCTCAACTCTTACCTAAATTTCTTCAGCTGCAGATAAGAACCATCAATCAGAAATCCCATAGAAAATACCTATCAAAGGTCTATCAGATTCTGCACACACATGGACCTAAAAGATGGTTGTGGAAGCTAAGCACTTCTAGCGGTTTGATACAGCTAAGGAAGACTTGGTTCAAACTAAAGGAAGTCCAGGACTCCATCCGATGCAAGCATGGAAGAAGAAACCCCCCATATTCTGTTTTTTTTTTAATCAGCAACAAACAAGAAGAATTTTATTAATGTGTAACAGAACCATACATGAAGTTCAAACAGTGGACAGCCTCAGCTAGCCACATCAGAATTACATAACACAAAAGTCCGCTTTAGACCACTACTCCCCAAAACAAATTGACCTTTCTGGCTCCCTGTTTTGCCGATCCATCTGCTATACTGTTTATAGCCTGAGGAACCCAACTGATTTTTGTGTTTAGCTGCCTCATCGAATCTCTAACTTCACTGAACAAATGCCTATACATCCGTGAGCCTTCCTGATTAGTCTCCAACCACCCTGTTACCACCTTAGAGTCTCCTTCAACAATGACATTAGTGTAGTTTAGTGCTCTTAATTTCTGCAGCCTCATATTCTTAAACCAGTGTCAATTTCACAATTTGTGGTGATGTGAATTTTGGTATTCTTTTCTTCAAATTTATTTTCTAGTTCATTTGTGCATTAGGAATAGGGTTAATCATTTTCAAGGGTCAAGATAGTTTATAGAGTCTTGTTAGAGAGCTTTTAGAATTGAAATTTTGAAGATAAAATTACGTTATTTTTCTTTCAGCCTATTTTTCAGGGGTCAAAATTTGTCAAATTTATATGATATTAGTGTCCTTGAATAGGTACTTAAATTATCTATCCAACAAGACCAAAATCTTGTAAATATAACATGTTTTGAGTGAGTTATGATCATTTTACATATAGATTATTAGTATATGCTAGGATTTGGATCCATGTCCTATTTCTTAAGGTAAATCTTGGAGTTGTTTTGGTTAGTATAGTTGTTGTAAGAATCGGTTAGCAAAATGTTCAGAATGTTATTTTAGAATTTTGAATCTTTATTTTTAAGCATTCCTATGTGTTATCTATTGGGTTGTCATAGTTTTGAAGCATTTTGAAATTGTTTTGCATCAGTTATCTACTTGAAGTTGTTTCTAAAAAGAGATCCAATCCCATATGTTGAGTCTTTAAATAGAGTCATTTTAATTGCAATTTTCTAATAAAATGAATGAAATGGAAGTTTTTTCCAAGTTATTTGTACCTAAAAGTATGGTATTCTTTCTCTCTTTTTCTTCTGATAGAGCAACATTTCTTCTCTCTTCTCCATTCAAATGTGAATCCCTTTCTCTCATAAGTCAAATCCTTACTTCCCCTTCCTTACCCACCACATTCACCCTAGTATGACTTTCTCCTTCCCGTCCTTCATAGGGGTGGCAATTGGACAGGTTTCGGTGGATTGGGTTTTTGGGTTGAATTTCAACTCATCCATCTAATTGGCCAACCCAATAATTGCCCATTTAAATAAAATTAAATGAGTAGAACCAAATCCAAATCCACCTTGAGCTGACCCAACCCATTAACCATGTAATGCATTAAGTCATATGTTTTAAGCCATTGTGGACTTGCATGTTGCACACACCAAGTAATATGATGTATAAGGGTCAATCCAAAACGTGGCACTCTTTGACCATTTGATACACAAAGCAGAAGGCCCTAAAGAAGAACTCTCAGTAGGATAGCAAACTTATTATTGAGATCTAAAAAATGGTGTCCATCACAAATTAGGGTTTCCTATTTTCTATGTCATGGTATGAAGCCTACTTTATTGTATATAAGTTTGATGGCTCATATGAATCTAAGGGTGATATACCACATGATATTTTAGTCACCAACAAGATCATCACAGATGCTTATCCAAACTCAAACATCAAACTGATACCATACCCATGACCATCCAACTCATGAAATTCTTTCTACAGTAATAAACTAAAAATTAAATTCCATACAATCAGTTTAATTTGTTCTGATTGGTACTATACCACATTTGTACAGGGAATGATTCGGCATATAGTAATCGTTCTATTAGGCAACCTCATCAATCACTATCTGGTAGAAATACAAGCTTATAAACCAAATTAGTATGGTTGACCCATTGGGGTTCCTGTTAGGACCCCAGCTGAAGCTAGGAACCTCAGGCCCAAGACTGAGGCCCAGCAGACTGGTTATTGCACCTTTGTAGGAGGAAATTTGGTCTCTTGGAGGAGTAAAAAACAGTCTGTGGTTGCAAAGTCAAGTGCAGAAGCGGAGTATAGGGCTATGTCTCAAGGAGTTGCTGAACTATTATGGTTGAAAAATCTGCTCACTGAGCTAGGTGTGTGGGATTCAAATCCTATGTCATTGTACTGCAACTACAAGGCTGCAATCAGCATTGCTAACAATCCAGTTCTACATGAGAGAACCAAACATATTGAGATTGACAAGCACTTAATTCATGAAAGAGTTGAAAGGGGTGAAATTTGTGTACCATTCATTGAGTCTAGGGAACAAGTGGTTGATGTGTTTACAAAGGGTTTGACTTCCCTGAGCCATTTAGAGCTATGTAACAAGTTGGGTATGCATGATGTCTACAACCCAACTTGAGGGGAGTGTTGTAAGGTGTTTTTTGTTATGTGTTTTAGGTGCAGGGGTCTTTCTGTAATTTTAATATTTATAAATATAAAAGGGGTCGGAGGGGTCCTCTCTCTGTATGAACTAGATTCAGCCCCTTACAAACTGCTGTCTTCTTTTCTTCTCTCTTCCCTTCTCTACTCCTTTCTTCTCTTCTGTTATATTTCTTCCCCTCACATGAGATATTTGTGACAGATTACAAAAGATGATTTTGAGTAGGGCCCAATGGTGCAACAAGCTTTCAAAGATCTGAAGGTGGATGTCTCTTCATTCTTCACCTCCAACGTTAGCTCTACCTGGCTTAGCCAAGGAATTTACAATAGAATGTGATGCCTCTGGCATGAGAATCGGGGTTGTTCTCATGCAAGAAGGGAAGTCATTGGCATTCTTTCCTAAGGCACTATCCACTCAAGCTCTCTCCAAATCAGTCTATGAAATAAAAAGAGCTTATGGTAGTGGTTTTACCAATTCAGAAATGGCATTCATACCTAGCGGTCCGGATATTCACCATACGAACTAACCATCGAATACTGAAATTCTTGCTAGAGTGAAAGGCATTGTCAGATGAGCAGTAAAAATGATCTCTAAGCTATTAGGGTACGATTATCGGATAGGGTATCGAAGTGGGCTTTCCAATAAGGAAACTAATGTTTTGTCCAGGTAGCCAGAGCTTGGGCTTATGCTAGTATACAGGCCTATGTATCCCGTAATTGATGAGATTAAAAGAGAGGCAGTAGCCAACAACAGATGGGCAGCTCCAAGGCATTAGAGAAAAATGGCCGAGGACCCAAGCTAGACACCCAGTTACACTGTGAGGGGTATAGGCCATTTATCCAAAGGCTGGTTAGTTTTATCACCCACTTCGGCCCATACTTCCATTCTCCTTGATTTGTATATCACCTCAAGCGGAACACTTAGGGGTATTCCAAACTTACCAATAGCTTCCTTCTCTATTTTACTGGACTGGAACAAGGAAACAGGTAGGAGAGTATGTGGCAACCTGTTGCATTTGCCAAGGACAAAAAATATTAAACTAAGTTGTCGGAGGGTCTGCCACAGACCCTCCCTATACCGAGCCAGGTTTGGGAGGATATCTCAATGAACTTCATGTCTGAGTTACCCAATTCAGCTGGAAAATCGGTGGTGTTGGTGGTGGTTGATTGATTTAAAAAATATGGCCACTTCATGGGTTTACCACACCCTTACAACACTGCTATGGTGGCTGAGTTGATTGTTAAGGAGGTAGTCCAGCTACATGACACACTTCAGAGCATCATCTGAGATTGTGACACCCCCAATCTTCATGAGAAAGTTTTGGGAAGAGTTCTTTAAGCTTCATGGAGTGCAGCCACAGAAGTTGACCAGCTACCGTCCTCAAATAGATATCCAAACAGAGATGGTCAATTGATGCCTAGAGATGTACCTCTGTTGCTTTACCAATAGTCATCCCAAGCCATCAATGAAATGGCTATTGTGGGCTAAATGGTAGTACAATACCACCTAACAAGCAGCCGCAGGAATGACCCCTTTTTCAAGGTCTTATACGGCCACTATCTTCCACTAGTCCTGCCATATGAGAAAGGGTTCACTAAAGTTGCCTCTCTCAAAGAACGCATGCTACAGGGAGATGCTATCTTGCAAGAACTAAAGGCCAACCTACTCTAGTCAAATCTAGCAACTAATGATGAAGGTGTATGATAACAAGCATCACACAGTTGAGTATAGGAGTGGCAACGGGTAGGAGACCCGTGCAAATTGCCCTACCCATTCCCAAACCCACCTACGTACCCTTGACCACAAACCAGTCCCAAACCCATCTAATTTTTCCTCTCAATTTCCCAAACCCGTTAAACCCATCCCACCCGACTTGAAAAGTTAATTAACACTTTCTACTAAAAAAACTTTATTAATGCTTAAAGCATGATTTGAACCCAGATTAGTTAAATCAGTTAATGGTAGGCCGAAACTCTTAACACTTTAAGCCACAAAGCCATATCGCCTTTTTTGACATTTAATGAAATAAAATAATTTTTATTAACTTTCTATTCATCCAAACAAACAAAACATATTTATGATTAGCAATTCCAACTAAAAATTAAAAGAAATAATATTTAAAATTAGCATTTTATAAATAAATAGAATAAATAATCTATCAAATTCAAATTTACATCAAAAGAAGATTTTAATCCCAAGAATTTATACAAATAAAATATTAATATTAGAATATATATCTTAGTACTTAAATTTATAAATTTGAGCATGACATATATCTTATAATTTTTATATATTTTTATAGTTATTAGTCAATATTTTAATTTATATTAAATAACATTATACTTATCATTTAAAAAAAATGTTTAATATAATATTAAATAGAATCTATCAAATACACTAATTTACATTTATATGAAAAAAAATGAGTTTTAGTTTCAAAAAAATTGTAGAAGTTCAAATTTTAATAATGACATAATTATTTCAGTAATTAAAAATTATGAATTTGCATATGATATATATCTTAGAAAATTTAATAGATTTGATATATTTAGAGTAAAAATTATATATTTGTATAAATTGTTAAATGATTATTTAATTTATATTTGAGAAATTAATATTTCGTTGGCCCTTTTGTTAATGCTAAAAGGTAAAAATAATAAAATAGAAAATGTTATGGGCCTGGGCGTAGGATCTCGTCACGGGTCGGTCCACGGGGAAAACTCCTAGCCTTCCCTTGCCCTTCCCTTTGCGTGCTAACCCTATTGTGGCGAACTAGGGGGTGATTTGTCCAAGAGATCACCCTAACTCTCCTAAGCTCTTTCTTGATCGAAAATTCAATGCCTTTATTCCAATTCCAAGCTCCTTTAAATAGGAGATTACAAGAGGGTTTCCCTGTTGTATTCGGCTAGGATAATCCATCTCTTATCAAAACTCAAACTCCTACTTCTAATGGTAATTAACTTCCTATTTCTACTGGTAACACAACTCCTACTAAGAACAGGGGATAAGTAGATGGGATAAGGGATAAGGTAAGCTGGCGGTGAGTTGGCTAGAGTGGCAAGGTAAGTGGGCCCCTGATGAGCTGTCGTGTGGGCCCCCCTTCAGTGCTGCTACTCAGTGCTGCTGCCCTTCACTGCTACCTCCGGCCACGGTGGTTAGGCTCGCCTACGAGTGTGTCTACTGCTTCTGTGTCCGCAACAGAAAATAACTGATATAAAAATTAGGATAAATATAATAGGTTCAAGTGTTTTGTATCTTGGACTCTTAATTAATGTATTGTTCGACATCCGTATTCGTATTCAAGTTCATTATTTTTTTTTGTTTTGATCAATAACACAATTCATTAAATAATCCCAATAATAATTACAAAGAGGAAGACAAAATTTCTTATCTTTCAGCTATAACTTCAGCCCCAAGAAAAGGAAAAGAAAAAAGAAAAAGAGAAAGAAAAGGAGAAAAAGAAAAAGAAAGAATAAAACTACAACTGTGCCCAAAACATTGACTTCCTCTCCACCCCTTGTTTAGCTAACCCATCAGCAAAAGAATTAGCTTATCTTTTTACCCAACTGATTTTAACTTCCATTTCTCAAGCCAGTCATCTAAACTTCCTCCTCATATTATTGTAATTCCATAAGCCACTGTTGTCTTTATTCAGCCATCCTACCACCACCTCCATGTCCCCTTCAATTATAAGTTTTCTAATATTCATCTCCCTAGCTTTCTGGATTCCTTCCATAACTGCATGGATCTCAGCTCTGAGAGAGTCACCCACTCCAATTGGGCCTGAGAACATGACAGAAACAACCCCATTCTCATCCCTAAAAATACCCCCAATCCCTGATTATCCAGGATTCCCTCTGCAACTCCCATCAAAGTTTAGTTTTATGAAACCTGTAGGTGGGGGAGTCCAAGACATACTCATCACTGTTTTGGTCAAGGGTACTATTAGCAATCTCACCCCATTTCCTCAACATGTCATCCACTGTATAATTTGTGAATAGCTCTAGTGATTTTATCCACTGTATGACCCTTATAAGGTATCCAAGTTCATTATTAAGTAAATAAAAAATGTTCTTCAAAGTTCATTATCAACCAACATTACATAGAACCCTTCCATATAAAAGAGCAAAACAATATAAGTCAAAAAAATAAATAAAACAAGTGACATAAGAGAATGGGTAAACAAATAAGTTTTTTATTTCAGAGAAGCAAAAATCCAAAAAAAACACCCAAAAGTTACCCGTCAATAGGTCTTGGACTCTTGTTCATAATTGTTAAACCTTAAGGGTAAATGGGTAAACAAATTAACATGAAGGTTGAAGGATTGGAGCTTGACTTAAAAAACAAAAAGAAATTCTCTTAAAATATTATATATTATAAATTATTTTATACTATATATTATACCATAAAACATATTATATATATATATATATATATATTAGTCGGGTTTATAATCGGGTATCAGGAACGGGTACCCATGTCAAATAAAACCAGGTATCGGGTGTCGGATACCCTAAAGTCAAAATGCAAACCCGTCCCAAACCCTATAGGGTTTTAATATAAAATCCCAAACCCTATAGGATTTTGATAAATGAGTCCTATTAGGGTTGGGACGGGTTGGATACTCGAAATTTCCTGTGAAATTGCCATCCCTAGTTGAGTATCAGGTTGCAAACTTAGTTTATTTCAATCTATAGCCTTATAGGCAAGTGACCATTGCTAGCCGAACATGGAACAATCTGGCACCCCATTTCTTTGGCCCATTCAAGGCAATAGAGAGAGTTGGTACAGTAGCATGTCACTGTTGAAGATGTGCCTCAAGGAAGATACTATCTCTAGCCCGAATTTACCCCAGTTCACTGACGAAGGTATGATGAAGGTTGAACCACTCAGGATAGTGGACCTATGTTGGGTTTGTAAGGGTGGTTGACTGATTCCTAAAGCCATGGTGATTGGAAAGAGCTACTGGAAGAAGACAGTACATGGAAACCTATCTCTCTCCAGGATGAGCTTCCACATCTGGACCTTGAGATCAAGGTCCAACTTATGGGGAGGGGACCTATTAAGACCCCAGCTAAAGCTAGACCTCAGGCCTAGCAAACTGCAGTAGACTAGCCCATTACATGCAATCTTCCAACCATTAAGCTAAGGTATAACATGAGGCCACCTGAGCAAAGCATGCCCAAATCACCTAAAAGTGGGAACAACTTAGTTGGTTGTAACTAATTCCAAATCTGAATGTAAACATATATAAATACCCACACATCAAAGTGGGAAAGTAAACAAAAAATAAACCCTATATTCCCTTCTTCTTCCTTCTTCTCTGTAGGAGATGATTTTCCTCGAAGAAACCCTGAGATAGGAAGTAACATATCATTACCCATTACCCAACCCAACTCACTTAAATCTACCCAATAGGCGATTCAAACCATTGCCAACCTATTAGGTAAATGAGTGGGTTACAAGTGGATGAGTTCAATGGGTCAAATGGATCGGGTTAGAAGCTACCACCCCTAGTCCTACATCATCTTTGCCTACAATTACAGATCACTCTCATATTGTTCAGATATCCCATCTGCAAAAGGAAGAAACTAGAAGATATATTCTAGCAAGATTCAAGATATGCCCTTTTTTATGAATAAAGATAGTTTTATTACTTCAAAAAGATAATGGAGATCTCATACAACAGCCCATGGAGAGGCGCGAGCTGCAGCCTCTCTCAACTGATTATAAAGAAACTTAAAAGGAAAAGGAAAAGATAAACATGTCTGCTAGTATACAATGGGTGGGGAGAGCAGAAAATGCTTTGGCAGATGACTTAGCTAAGCAAGGGACAAATAGGGAAGTTTTGTTTTGGATTCAAGATGGGCCCTTTAAGACACCTATTTGTGGATATAGGCCCTTACATCCTCAATTAGATTTTGAAGCTGAAAGGGTTTGATGATATGTATAGAATAACATTTGACAAGCATTTGTGTAACAACTAACAAGTAAAGAATATGAAGAAGAATGACCTTTTCTGCATTTTAGAGCTCCTTTTTTGTACACAGGGTGTTCTCTTTATACCCATTGTTGTATTCACATTGTCTACCAACAAAATTTTCCATACTAAAAGAGAAAGAGAACCTGTAGATCTGGAATCACTAAAAGCAAGCAATTTATTTTGCCAATATGCTTTGGTTTCAAATCCAAAGCACCATGCAGAAAATCTAATCCATTTATTTTCCTCTATAATGCCACTCAACTAGTGCATTTAATGCACTTAGCTAGGAAGCCATTGAATATTAAACAATTAAGTATTTAAGTTTCCAGAGAGCTATAAGGTCACCTTTGAGCTTTCTCACCAAACATTCATATCCTTGTGTTCTTTCCATAAACAGTTCCATCAAATTTAGCTTAGCAGATTAAATAGAGAATAACTTAGTATTCTAACATGTAAACACAGAGAAAGTTATAGGTTAGGGAATTTATTATTTTATGTCACCATAATAGGAATAACATACCAGTTTAGAGAAACATATAGCACGGTTTGCATGACATATGGAACGTATTTCCACAGATGAAGGCATCTCAGGAGCTACTTCTAAGGCAAGCTCATATTGTGACAATGCATCTTCATACATCCCAGCTCCAAAAAGTTTATTGCCTTCAGCCTTTGCATCAATGGCTTGAGATAAGGCTCTCTGCAGCACAAAAAGAAATAACCAACAAACAAATAAATCAGAAGATCACAAATTTTAGGATTAAAGAGTGTTGTGAGATGTATTATATTGTATTGGCACAAGGGCATTCTAGTATGTTCCTCTTCAGCTAAAATGTTAATATAAATGGAGTGTGGGGTCACTGCCACAGACATCCCTAAGATTTTCCTAAACTTTTCTCTCCTTTGTTTCTCTTCTTCTCTTCTCTACACCATCTCTGCCTCTTGTTCTCTCTTGACAGATAACAAAGAGCACAGAATACTATGACACAATACTACATACATAATTGTCTATTTATCTATCCTCTATCTATGCATAAATATACAAGCATACATAATATAAACCTCAAGAATTCATCTTATACAAGGCACAGACAAATTCTTTTCACTTTCATTCCATGGCATTCAAACAAGGCACAATACAAAAAAGATAATCACAAAATGTGCATACCATGAAAAAAATGCTATCGGTATGGTAGTCAAATGGAAAATACAAGAAAGCCTCACACTAAACAGCCTAGAAATCCTGATGAAGCATGTGGAAATAAGATATATGGGAATATTCATACCATCCATCAGGTCATGCACTATCCTGTGAATTTATTCAAAGCTTTAGAAATATCAAGTAAAAATATATGTAAAATGATCCAGATCATCAATTCTAAATGGGCTCGATGGTCAAGTATTATGCAATCCACAACCATTTTCTATGCATAAAAATCATATAAGAGGGGAAATGACTCAAAAATGAAAAGAAAAAAAAAAAGCTTTATAGAATATAGCCTTAAACATAAGTATCTAAGTATGACTATTTCCTTCTTGAAACAAAATAATAATCAAAGGAAATAAGAATCTTTTAAGAGTCAAGGACAACAAGAATGCCAGCCTCCAATCTATCCACAACAACTTCGAAAGGATCTATTTTCTTTCTCATAAGTTCAACTGGCTTAGAGTTCTTATTTCATGCATTTGAAGCCATTATGTGATGCATTTTCTTTGATAAAAACTATGCCAACCAGCAATACCCTGATTATTGGTCCAATTAAGTTTTGCTTCATTCAGTGAAAATTCCAACAGTCTTTGTGACAATGAAAGAAGAGTCTTCTAGGATTTTGAGACATTCACTCCTAGCATAAAAGCTGATTTACCATTATCAAATGGTAAGAGGGCTCTTCCTTCAAGAAAAGAGAGCATTTAGAAAGAGAAAAGATGAAACTAAGGGCCACAAACAAGACTGGTGCCTAACAAAAATTTGGACATTTTTTGGAAAAGATAACAAAAACAATAAATGGATGCTCATAAAAGCATAAGACTTCATTGCAATATAAAAGATGTATCATCATTTTTTATAATAAAAAGAAATTTATTAAAGAAAAAAGAGATTGCAAAAGACATGATGACAAGTTATTACGCAGAAGAGAAAAGGACTACACCTCAAAAACAACCAAAAACAAACTAACCAAGAACTCCCTAAAACACCAAACACCAACACTCCACCCCTTGGCCCCCAAAACCAAAGGAAAGCTGAACAAGCCACCTCTGCTCCTCCTCAAGCATTTCCTCCTGCCGAGTGTTAGCTTCATTCCACACCTCTCCTCCTTCCCCCACTATAACTTTTTCAGACTTTCTTCCCTCCTCTTAAACTCCTCAAAGGCTCTTCTAGCAAAAGCCTCACCACCCAAAAGAGACAAACCAAGATTTTTGCCAATCTTAACAATCTTCTCAATAGCCAAACATCCTTCCTTCTCCACCTTTTCTTCTGGAATCCAATTAACCATTCTCACCTCATCTTCAACTCTGCCCACACTCTTTCTCCTTTTCTCATGGAAAGTATGCAAATGTGCATCCAAATTGATGGAGCCACAAGACTCTCCCCTACCAATGCTATTTGACATTGAAACCTTCGTCTTTACCCTTTTTCTCTTATAAACTCTGAAAATTTTTTGTGGGACCTATGCCAGTCAAACCAAGCTTTGGCCACAAAAGGACTACAGTAATGTGAACAATGTGTTGCTTGCTAGGAGAGAGATTTCTTAGGAGCTGCCCCAATGACATCAACCACACCTCTCTCTTAATCTTTCCTCTTGCAACCCAAATCCACTCCTAACTTACCTATCACCACCTCCTCAAAAGAAAATTGATCAACAAAAGGATTCTTGTTATTAGAAAAACTCCTATCGCCAACTGCTTCGACTGAACTCTTCTCTAAAACACCTCCATCTTAGTTGAAAAACAGCCCACTTGATGTATGGAACTGTTTGAGATTAGATGCAAACCAGAAAATGAACAAACAAGAGAGGAAGAGAAGAGAGAGATGGCGGCAATGAGTGTTAGAGAGTAAGAGGTTCGAACATAACCCCTCTCTAACACTCTAAACATCTTATTAATAAGTTAATCTTTGACAAATTACAGAGAGGCCCTTGAGTGAGCAAGAAAATACGAAAAACAGAATATTACAGAGTATGGGCCCAGAATAAGGCCCACAACAGAGAGAAACATAACATAACATGAAATGACAGTCTATGGGCCATTCGGCCCATCTTCTCTACGCTCCCCCTCAAGCTGAGCATAGATGTTAATCATGCCCAGCTTGCCAGTGTCATGTTGAAGCCTTGCCTTGGAAATGCCCTTGGTGAGAAAATCTGCCAGTTGTCCTTCAGAAGTAATGAATGGAAGACACACTTCACCGGAGGAGACTCTTTCACGAATAAAGTGTCTATCAACCTCAATATGTTTGGTTCTATCATGTTGTACCGGGTTGTGAGCAATGTTGATGGCAGCCTGATTATCATAGTACAACATCATGGGTTTGTCATGATCTACCCCAAGTTCTTCCATTAAGGACCTTAGCCACAATAATTCCGAGACTCCATGTGCCATGGCTCTATATTCTGCTTCTGCGGAGGATCGAGCCACAACTGTTTGTTTCTTACTCCTCCAAGAGACAACATTACCAGCCACCAGACTGCAATACCCTGAAGTAGATCTTCTATCATCAATATTTCCAACCCAATCAGCATCAGTATAGGCTTCAAGTTTCAGATGACCATGTTTGGTAAATAGAATTCCTTTTCCTGGAGAGCCTTTCAGATAGCACAAAATCCGTTCTGTTGCTGCCATATGGGTATCTCTAGGAGCATGCATGAACTGGCTAATGCAACTGACAGCATACGCGATATCTGGCCTAATCATGCACAGGTACAAAAGCTTCCCAAGAAGTCTCTGAAAGACCCCTTTGTCTTCCAACAAAGTTCTATCCGAAGCTGAAAGTTTGTGACTCATATTAATAGGAGTTGCAGCTGGTCTTGCACCCAATTTTCTAGTTTCAGACAACAAATCAAGGACATATTTCCTCTGGGAAATAAGAATCCCATCCCTGGATCTAGCAACTTCTATGCCAAGGAAATATCTCAACTCCCCCAGATCCTTAATCTCAAATTCTGTACGGAGGAAAGACTTAAGGCCCAGAATGCCAGAGGCATCATCACCAGTCATTATAATACACAATGAGATACACTGCTAGAGACCCACTTTTCTTCACAAAAAGAGTATGATCTGACTGTGTTTGAACATAGCCGAATTTAACAAGTGCAGCTCTAAATCTCTCAAACCAGGCTCTAGGAGATTGTTTGAGGCCATAAAGAGATTTCTTCAGTTTACATACCTTTCCTTGCATATCTTTCCCATACATTCCTGGAGGAAGACACATGTAGACCTCCTCATGTAAGTCACCATTCAGAAATGCATTCTTTACATCTAACTGATAGAGAGGCCAATCAAAGTGAGCTGCCAGAGATAAAAGAACCCTCACAGATGTCATCTTAGCAACAGGGGCAAAAGTCTCCAGATAGTCAATCCCATATGTCTGTGTGTAGCCCTTTGCAACAAGTCTGGCCTTGTACCTCTCAATAGTCCCATCTGCCCTGTATTTAATGGTAAAAACCCACTTGCATCCAACTGGATCCTTCCCTTCAGGCAAATCCACCACCTCCCAAGTACCATTTTCATGTAGAGCATCCATTTCAGCCTGCATGGCATCTCTCCATTCTGGAATCCCAAGAGCTTCTGATACAGACCTAGGAATGGGGTTAGAAGCAACTGAAGAAAGGTAGGCACAATATGAAGGGGAAAGTAGGTCATAAGAAAGGTGTTTGGAAATGCAGTGTGCAGTACACTTCCGCTTTCCTTTCCTAACAGCAATGGGGACATCAAGATCTGGGAAGGGGGATTCCAAGGGAGCTGAAGCAATACCTGTTATCTCATCTGTGATTGGGAGGGTATGAGCCTCATCTATTGTAAGGGAAACCACTTGCTTATTCCTGGATCTCTGCCTTTGATACACTTTGGGATTATGGGTAGGACGAGGAGGTAAAGAAATAGGAGCACTAGGACAAGAGGAATGAAGTGGCTGATCCTCCTTTGATTCATTTTGTGAGGATACAGATTTGTCAAGAGACTGAACTGGGACAGGAAGGGGAAGAGCAAAAACTTGTGACAGACTCTCCCCCTGTTGACAATGTCCTTCCTGAGAGGAACCATAAAAAGGAGAAAGTTCATCAAAGGTAACATCCATAGAGACATGTCTGGTGCCAGTCTTTGGATCAAAACAACAATAACCCTTTTGTGTGGGGGAGTAACCGAGGAAGATGCATTTGTGGACTTTTGGTTCAAACTTGTGTCTCTGCACACTTGGAATGTGAACATAATAGGTACAACCAAACACACGAAGAGGAATTGGGAAGAGATCCTTATCTGGATGAAGAAGACTGAAGGGGGATTTAAACCCTAAAACCCTGGATGGCATACGATTTATGAGATAGGTAGCAGTAAGTACAACATCACCCCAAAATCTTGTGGGAACATGTGAGGCAAATAAAAGGCTCCTTGCAACTTCAACAATATGTCTATTTTTTCTCTCAGCAACTCCATTTTGTTCAGGGGTTCTAACACAGGAGCTTTGGTGAATAACCCCCATGTCAGAGAGATACAAGGATAAGCTCTTCACAAAATACTCTTTTGCATTGTCAGATCTAAAAACCTTAATTCTGGTACCAAATTGAGTCAAAACAAGCTCAAGAAATTGCCTCACAAGTCTCGGGACTTCATCTCAGGATTTCATTAAGTATATCCAAGTGAATCTAGAAAAGTCATCAATGAACAAGATAAAGTATTTGTAGCCCCCCATAGAGGATAAGTGGTAAGGCCCCCACACATCAGAGTGTACAATATGAAAAAGAAAAGAGGATCTTTTATTGCTCATAGGGTAATTTTTTCTACAATGCTTTGACAACTGACATGACTCACAATTGAGACTGGACACACTGACTCCCTTAAACAGTTTGGGAAGCAAATGACTTAAAGCAGAAAAAGGTAAATGACCCAACCGACAATGACTCAACATAATTTGACTGACTGACTCTGAAGAAGTAGAACCAAAAGCAGCATTCTTGGGATGATCAAAGCATTGGCCAGGGGTGTCGAGCAAGTATATTCCATTCGCTTCATGGCCACTCCCAATCACCTTCCGAGACTTCAGGTCCTGAAACACACAGTGAGAAGGGAAAAAGGTTACACAACAATTCAATGACTTGGTCAAGCTACTTACAGATAACAAGTTGGTATTTAACTTAGGTACATGAAGAGTGGAAGATAAAAGTAAAGAGTCTGTAGGCTTGACAGTTCCCTTACCAGAAATGGGGGCAAGAGAACCATCAGCTAAGGTGATTTTGTCACGACCAGGAAGCAAATCATATGACACAAACAAAGTGGAAAGGTTGGTCATGTGATCAGAAGCACCTGAGTCAATGATCCAAGGGGTCTTGGGATTACCTGAGGTAGATGCATGGTTAGCAGAAGCCCTTATACCTGAGTGAGCAAATGCAGAGGTGGCTGGACTTCCAGAAGGGTTGGATGATGAAGTTACACCTTCAAGCTGGCTGATCATCCTTCCAAACTTCTCATAATCAGCTTTCATGGCTGCCAATTGTGCACTTGCAGACTCAAACTCTATATCTGTACTTGTGGCTGTATGTGCACTTCCTGTCTTTCTACTGTCATTCTTCTTCTGGAATCGGATAGGGACAAGACTGGGATGCAATTTCCAGCACTTGTCCTTAGTGTGTTTCGGCTTCTTGCAATATTCACACACCACCTCCTTCTTTCCTATGCCACTGGGGGCTTCTGTAACCCCTTTGGGTTTGATTCCCATATTTGCAAAATGATCATTGATACTGACCCCTTGAACCTGCACTTGCCTCCTGCTTTCTTCACTGCTGACCAAAGCATATGCTTGAGACAATGAAACATCTTCCTTGGACAAGATATTTTGCTTTGTAATGTCATATTCAGAATTCAACCCTGTCAAGAACTCAAAGACCCTATTCCTTTCAACCAATTTCCTATATGTTTCAGCATCCTTAGGGGTATCCAATGTCACGGCCTCTATCAAATCAATATCTTGCCATATAGATTTTAGGGCTGAGAAGTATGCTGCAAGTGACTTCTCCCCCTGTCTTAGATTCTTCACATCACTTCTCAGTTTGTAAGCTCTGGCAACATTCAACTTATGGGAGTAAGTTTCTGCAACACTATCCCAGATTTCTTTAGCCGAGTTCATCCACAGATAATGCTGACTAATCTGTGGCTGCATTGAGTTCACAAGCCACCCAATCACTGTGTAGTTTTCTTGTACCCATCTCTCATAAGATGGATCATCCTCTGGAGGAGCTTTCTTGCTCCCAGAAATAAAACCCCATTTTCCTTTGCTACAAATGTGGATTTTCACTGATTGTGACCAAGCCAAGTAGTTGGTCCCATCAAGCTTAACTGTAGTTACAGCCAGCATAAAATCAGTTGGGGTTCCCAAAATCTGTCCATATTCAGCAGCATTCTTGTTTTCAAGGCTTGAGAAATCCATCATGTAAAGGCTCCAATTAGGATTTTTAATAGGTTTCTCAAGGTACTGGGGTCTTGATGAGTTTAGTTTGAGCTGAATAGGCAACAACAACTAGCTCACAGAATCAGTTCAGACTTGATAACTGTGACAGTCAAGTTCGGTGGTAGTTTTTCTTTACTGTTTCACCCTTTAAAGGACACCCAACAAACCTCCAATCACAAGGTATTTCAGGTTCTCAACAGCCGTTGTCCCAAAGAGAAGAAAACAGGGCCACAGTCCTTAAGAGACCTTTCGTCGAACACTCAGTGTGCAGTAGTTAACAGCCTACTGTTAACTAGAAGAAACCACTTCAAGGTGTTCAGTATAGGTCCAAGAAGAGGCTGGGATGAAGATGAGACTAGTGCCACTTAGTTTTAGATCAGTTTCAGCAGCTCGGCAGTTCAATAATCAGCCGAATAGCACTTCCAAAACAACCCAGAAAAACAGTCCAGCAACAGTGGGTCGAATGTATGTGGGCTTTGAATGCTTTAATAGTCCTCCCAAACAACAAAAAATAACTCAGCAAAGGACTGAGAAAAGACTTACAGCAAGAGAGTCTCTGGTTTGAACTATAAACCAAGCCGAACACTTGTTCTCTGAGATAACTTCAAAAGTCCTTTTCTCTGATTTCAAATCAGGCCAAACAACTTGCTCTCTGATTCTTCCTGGTCACCGAACCCTTCTCCAAGTGTATAGAAACTTGGGCACCCTCCAATGACCTCCAAGAACCAGGCGGATGACTGTAAACTTTCAGCCCTAGAACCTCCTCATGTAGTTGGCTGAACTAGAACCACATGAGGGACACGCCAAGCAATGGCCTGCTCTGATACCAAGTTGAAAAACAGCCCACTTGATGTATAGAACTGTTTGAGATTAGATGCAAACCAGAAAATGAACAAACAAGAGAGGAAGAGAAGAGAGAGATGGCGGCAATGAGTGTTAGAGAGTAAGAGGTTCGAACATAACCCCTCTCTAACACTCTAAACATCTTATTAATAAGTTAATCTTTGACAAATTACAGAGAGGCCCTTGAGTGAGCAGGAAAATACAAAAAACAGAATATTACAGAGTATGGGCCCAGAATAAGGCCCACAACAGAGAGAAACATAACATAACATGAAATGACAGTCTATGGGCCATTCGGCCCATCTTCTCTACAATCTTCTTTGCCTTGAAACGACGATTGACTTCTTCCACACAACCTCCCCTCCCACCCCCAACCCAAAATCCACCCCTTCATTATCCTCCTCAAGATCTGTCAAAAATGACTCCATCAGAGCAGCATAGCTCTCTTGTAATAGAAAAGCAACACCCTTCTGAGAAACTGAGCTATAACAAACCATAGGAGATTCACCACTTTCCTAATCACAAGCCCTAGGAGAACGAAAACCCATAGCATCACTCCAACAGCTGCTACAATCAGCACATTCCTCCACAGCATCTTCGGCAGTCTTCCTCTTGCCTCCTCTATCGAACTTTGAGATCACCCAGACCCAACTCTCATTCTCCCCCTCTCGTGACTTAATAGAGTCATTTCTAATTAGATCCCCAAAAATCTTTAGCCTTTTGATGCTTGAAAGAAATGCAACCCCTTTTGTCAACCAGAAACTTGGACAACCGGTTCGAATTTCCTTTCTTTTTAAACCTTAATCTCTTAAACAATCCCCTCTTGATCCTCCAACCAACCTCACAAAACCACGCATCTCCTCTGCTTCTATATATGCTAGCTTCTCTTTTTCCTTGCTCATCTCCACACTCCTACACTTCTGGGCCTTCCACGTGGCCCATCACCCTTCTCTCCACGCCAACACCAAAGGACTCCATTAAGTACGAGCTTTCCTTAATAGTAGACCCAACCATCGAATGTGCCTCACTTCTTCCTTGGCTCTGAATCCCAACGCCCTCCATTGGCACCAAGACCCACAACGCAGCCCTTAGAAATAAAACTTTTAGCCATAATTCCTAAAACACCCTCATCTTCAACTTCTTGATTCACCTGTTCATACTGACCATTCAGCTTCCAAACAGTTTCAAAAGACTCCCACAAGTTCTTCAATTCACCTTCCTCCACCAGTCCATATTCTCAGCCCACCTCAATGGGTACCCAACTAACCATTATCATCAACATCTAAGCCTTATATGTAATATTTTATAAATATATTTGTATTGCATATATTGAATCAAATCAGATTCTTGTTGGATATCCAATAAAATTATCCAAATCAAATTTGAATCAGGGGTTAGAGAATTTGACGGGTTCAAATTTGGATCATATGAATTTTCTATGATATTGGATTCAGATATACCCCAATTCAAATCCTATCCATTTGCATCCCTACCTTCAACTTGCAATAGATCACTTCTTATGAGTGCTGTTGGTGGTATTCTATGCATGTGACCAAACCATCTAAGAATAAAATCTATAAACGAGTGCTAATAATTGCACAGACTTTTGTTGCAAACATGTAGAAGGTAATCTCAGTAGTGCTGTTAAACAGATGTACAGTGAAATAGCTTTTAGTGACAGTAGAACATAACAATGAATCCTTATTATCAGAATGGTCATAGTGCTGGCTAATCTTTACAAAAGTGAGAACAAAAGACAAGAACCATACAAGTATAGGTGAAACACAATGGCTAAACACAAAAGGAATCATGCATAATTTTCTCCCCAATATCTAATATGTAAAAAGAGTAACAAGTCTAAGCCCCTAATGAACTCCTTTTAAGCACAATGCTCAGTCAAAGAGTTGCCTCCTGTTTTTTAGAAAAGGTAACTATTATATTCAAAAGGGGGGGAGGGGGATGTACATGAGAGGATTTACAAACAAAATCATCAAATCCTCACAACTAAAATATCTCCCCACTTAAGGGGGCAAAGTATTTGCTCTATACAAAAAATTCCTATCCACCCCACATTTAGCCAAAAGATCCACAATTGAGTTCAGCTCCCTTGGAATCCATCTAAAGCCGCAATGCAGAGAAGTTACTTCATAATCTCATTGAGGAAATAACCCAGCCTCCAAGGGCCCTTTTCTGGGTGGGAGGCCCAATTAATAACATTCCTAGAATCCCCCCTCAATGAGAACAGAGTTAAGCTACAGAGATCTAACAATTCTCAGACCTATTACCAATGCTCTGATTTCAGCTTCAGAAGCATATACAGCACCAACTGGGCCACTGTAAACCCAAATCACAGAGCTCTCTCTGTTTAGAATAACTCCCCTGATGCCAGCTGCCAGAGGCTGCCATCAACCCTTAGTAAATAACCTAGATCTGGCCTGGGAGTGCTGGAATGTCCAGGCTGATTGTCAATGTGTGAGGAATGTATAATCTCTATTAAACCCCTTTCAAGATCAGCATATCTGAAACCTTTGAACTAACCAGAGCAGAGGAGCCAAGAAAAATGCAAGAAAAAATTCTTTCTCTAATGGCTTCCGTCCTAGCAAACTTCTTGTCAAAATTCTCTTGTTTTATTCATCCCAAATACACCACATAACAGCATGAGTTAAGGCTCTCCAAAAGATTTTACCTCTAGAACCCATATTACAAGAAGGCCACTGATTAAAGAAATTTGCAACACTACTGGGAGGAGCCCAATAGAAACTAGAACCAAACACCAAGTCAAGGAAGAATTGCCAAAGAGAGTGAGCCACCTCACAATTAATTAGAAAGTGACTAGTCGATTCACCATCATTCATGCACCTGACACAAATGTGAGGAGAGAGAGAATAAGATCCAAATCTTCTAATCTGTTGAGGAGAGAGAGAATAAGATTCAGACCGCCTCCCAAATAAAAGATGAGACTTTGAGAGGTACCACACAAGGCCAAATTCTGTTGACCAAGAAGGCAGGAAAGGCTCCCAAAGTAAGGTGGGTGAAAAAGGATTTAGTGGAGAAAATGCCATTGGGAGATAAAGAGCAGATACATTTATCAGGGAGGTGAGAAGAGAGAAAGACTTCATTTAATGAGAGGAGAAGGGAGGAGACTTCTTGGGCTTCAATGTCAGTCAGAGCTCTACGGAAGTTGAAATTAAAGGACACACCTTGGTTATCTCTAACTAGGACATCACAAACTAGAATGTCTTTGTCCAAGGATAGGCTGAAAATATTAGGAGAGGTAACAGACAGAGGTTGATGACCCCACCAAGTATCAGTCCAAAATCTGATATGGTTACAATTCCAATTCTAACTCTTACTAAGAGGGAAAAGAGAAGAAGGACTTGCATAATACCTTTCCAAGGATTGGTTAAAGAAAATCCGTTTGTTACATTGTTGCCGTCCCACCTGTTATTAGTCCTTCCAAAGGCCCAGAGAATATCTTGCTCCAAGGAGAAGCGCCATAACCATTTCCCGAGAAGAGCAACATTTCTTTCTACCAAGTGTCCAAAACCCAAGCCTCCATCCCTTTCAGGTTTGCAAACAATATCCCAATTAATTATGTACTCCTTTTTTTCTCCCCCTCTCCCCCAAAGGAAATCACGTTGCAGTTTTTCAAGAAGAGATCTCACTTTAGTTGGCATCTTAAAAATAGAAAGAAAGAAAATTGGCAAGTTGGAGAGAGAGGATTTGATGAGAATGAGTCTGCCCCCTTTCGAGAGGTAGTTCCTTTTCCAAGAACCCAACCTTTTTTCGCATTTTTCAATCATAGGATCTCAGAAAGCGGGAGAAAAGGGGCTTCCCCCCAAAGGCAAGCCAAGGTTGAATAAAGGTCACTTCTCAACCTTACACCCCAGGCTTTCTTTAAAAGTGTTCAGCTTTCTTTGGGGAATACGAATGCCTACAATGCTGCTCTTAGCTAAGTTGGCTCTTAAACCCGTAACAGCCTCAAAGCATTTGAGAATTTTCTTCAAATTTCTGAAATGAAATATGTCACCTTAAAAAGAATTATGTCATTGGCATAAAATAAATGGGAAATCTGGATCTTCTCTCTACCTACTATGAAACCCTTTAATAAATTGCTATTTGAGACGGACTCAAGGAGAAAGTCTAGTAAATCTACTACCAAAGTAAACAGAAGTGGGGAGAGAGGATAACCTTGTCTTAGCCCTCTAGAGACTTTAAAAAAGCCTTGGGGGTGGGGGGTCTCCATTGATGGGGACTGAGAACCAAGTAGATTGAACACAGCCTTTCATCTATCTAATCCATTTATCCCCAAATCCTTTAAGTCTTAAGATATTCCAAAGACACTGCCAGTACACTCAGTCATAAGCCTTTTCTAGATCAATTTTGCAGAGCACACCTTATTTTCTTTTTTGTTTTCAATCTACTACTACTTCATTGGCAGTCAGGATCCCATCCACAATTTGTCTACCTCCGATGAAAGCACTTAGAGAGAAATCCACCACATCTCCAATTACTTCCTTCAGCCAATTAGCTGAGGCTTTGGCCAGAATTTTATATAAGTTGCTGAGAAGACTGATTGATCTATAGTCTTTAATCTCAATCGCACCAACTTTTTTAGGAATGAGCATAATGAAAGTGGAGTTATTGCCTCGACTTAACTTCGCAAATCTATGGAAATCAGCAAATACCTTCACCAAATCCAGCTTGACAATATCCCAGCACTGATAAAAGATCAAAGAGAAACCGTCAGGGCCAGGGGCTTATCTTCATCAAGGCTAAAAACTGCCTCTTTAATCTCCTCTTCACTGAAATCTCTCCCAAGCCAAGACCTTTTATCATCCAAGAACTTAGGACCAGTAGTTCGTACAGTCGGTGGCATCCCTATATGTTTCTAATGCATGTTGGTGTGCCTCAAATTTAAAGGAATTTTGGTGTAGGTTTCATGGTAGGTTGAAGCTGCTTGAGACATTTTTGGGTTTTCCATATGAAAGTTGGCAAAAATTCCAGATCTGGGGTTTAGGGTTTGTATCCTCGTATGGTGGGTTGGCTGCCTTTAAAAGCTCTTGTGTTTGAATCATGGGGAATTTCTGAGACTGCAAGAAGTGGTTCCCAATTTTTTGGAGCCCTAAAATATTTTTGAGAATTTTTTTCCTCCACTGCTTTACTGCCAACACCTATTTTTTCCCTTGTTTTATTGCTGTAACCCATGTTCAACCTTGTGGGAAAGGGTTTTTGGTGCTCAGCTAGTATTGGGATACTGTGGTGTTAGTGAGAGAGATTGTTTTGGAGAGGTTGTTTTGGAGGGATTGTCGGTGAGAAAGATTGTCTATGTGCCTACCTATGTCCTCCTGGGAGGTAATGATAATGTTGGAGGACAAATTACTTTTATAAAACTTGATGGAACAAATTTCCTTGAATGGTCCCAATCATCTAAGCTTACAATCAATGGAACAGGTAAGTTTGGGTTTATTACTGGCAAAGAAGCTAAACCAAAGCCTAAAGATCCAAATTATTCCAAATGGGAGCAAGATAATCTGTTGGTTATGTCATGGATTGTATGCTCTATGCAGCTACACACCGACCGCAACTATATGTTCCTTTCAATAGCCAAGGATATTTGGGACAGGTTAACTGCCACTTATTCTCAAGATAAAAACACTGCTAGAATCTATCAGTTGCGAAGAGAAGCATGTAATATGCATTAGGGGGAGAGGTCAATGGCAATTTATTTCTCTTCCTTACAATCAATTTGGGAAGAAATTGATCATTTAGAGGCTTTGGTGTGGAAGGATCATGTTGATGCTGAACAATACAGGAAGTACATTGAGAAAAACCCAGGTTTTATTCCTTGTTGGACTAAATGCTAACTATGACTTCACCAGGAAACACATCCTTAGTGTTGATACCTTGTTACTCTCCACAACATATTCTCTTGTGCAAAATGAAGAGAGTTGGAGGAATGCTATGATGCAAGTACCTGCAGACGAACACACTGCCCTTGTGTCCACAAAGCCCAAATAGAGTTCTAGTAAACCTGAAGAGGTATTTTGTGAATATTGCAAGAAGTCGAAACACACCAAGGATAGGTGTTGGAAATTGAATCCCCATCTAAAGCTTGAGAAGTTTAAAATTGGAAAGAAGGAAAATGCTCATGCTGCAACAGGCATTTAGTCATGACACCTCTAATTGATGGAAAAATTGAGATGCATCTTACTCCAATTTGAAAAGAGCGAGTTGCCTACATCTATTGGTTCACATACACCTTCTAGTGCCTTTACAAAATCAGGTATTGCAATTGCATGCCATACCTCATCCCCTAGCTCTTGGATAATTGACAAATGAGCAATGATCATATGACTAGTATGCCTTCCTACTTTACCACTTATAGATTACTTTCGGGGAAAGGTAAGATTACGTTGATGATGGATCTCAAACCCCAATCTCAAGTTTGGGTGAAGTTAAACTTACCAACAACCTTTTGCTGAACTCTATACTTCATGTTCCACAATTGCATAGATATCTTATGTATGTTAGCTCCATTACCAAATCATAATTGTTCTATAACATTCTTTCCATCTCACTGTGTCTTTTAGGATCTAAGAACAGAGAAGACGATTGGAAGTGGACATGAAGCCGATGGAGTTAACTCCATCTTGGGCATGTGTCTTTTGGTTCATTGAAGTTTTTGTTTCTTAGTCTGTTTGAGTCTTTGTCTAGTTCCGATCTGCAATGTGAAGTTTGTCAACTATCAAAACAACGTAGAACCACATATTTTTTCAAGTAACAAAAGAAGTAATATTGCTTTTCATTTAATACATACCGATGTTTGAGGATCTTATTCTATTCCTTGTATGAATGGCTACAAATATTTCATTTTTTTATTGATGACCACTTGCAGTATACTTGGTTGCATTTGATGAAGAGCCAAGATGAAGAAACCTTCGATTGCACAAGGCTTCTTCAGTATGATCAGGATAGAAAAAGAAAGGGTGCCCTTGTGGAGAAGGGTGGTGGTAGGGAAGTACAAGGTGGCGAGGTTTGGGTGGGAAACGAGGGAGGTATCAAATTCCTATGGGGTGAGTGTTTGCAAGGGCATAATGAACTTTATTCAGGACTTCAAAGGCTCAGTTAGTGTTAAAGTTGATGATGGTTCTAGAGTGAAGTTTTGGGAGGATAATTGGAGTGGGGTGAGGAAGTTGTGTGAAATCTGTCCAAGACTCGCCAGATTGGCAGATCATCAGGTCTTAGTAACCCAATACTACGAAGTTAGAGAAGAGAAGGTGTGATCTGGAAACCTAGGTTCAGCAGGCCACTACTTGATTACTAGGAAACCTTTTCTCCGGTAGCCAAAATGAACTCAATTAGAGTTATTATGTCAGATGTTAAAAATGCTTTCCTTAATGGCAACCTTCAAGAAGAGGTTTACATGGATCTTCATCCAAGAGTGAACATCCCTAAAAGTGAAAGAAAGGTTTGTCGTTTGAAGAAATCTCTTTATGGCCTTAAACAGTCACCTAGCGCTTAGTTTAATAGATTTAGAAAGGCAGTCTTGAAAATTGGCTTCACTCAATCTCAAGCTAACTATACCTTGATTATTAGAGAAGAGTAAATGGAAAGGTGACTATGTTGATAGTATATGTCGATGATATTGTTACCATAAGGGATGACGTCTCAAGAATTGCCAAACTAAAGTCTTTCCATGCTACTAAATTTAAAATTAAGGACCTTGGAAATCTCCAGTAAATCTTAGGGATTGAGGTTGCAAAGTCAAAAAGGGAATTAATATTTCTTAGAGGAAATATGTCCTTGATTTGCTTCAGGAAGTAGGAAGATTGCATTGTAAACCAGCTGAAACTCCAATTGATTCCAATCATAAGTTGGGAGTTGATGATGGAGATGCTCGTCTTGACAAAGACGTGTACTAGAGACTTGTTGGTCACCTTCTCTACTTATGTCTTACTAGACCTAATATATAATATGATGTGAGTGTGGCCAATCAATATATGCATAAGCCCAAGATCTTCTCATATGCAAGCAATGAATAGAATACTTGCCTATTTGAAAGGGTGTTCAAGAAAAGGAATGTTGTATATTCTGATCATGGGCATCTCAAGGTTGAGGCCTACTCTGATGTTGATTGGGCGGGTCGTCCTATTGATGATAGACTCTCTACTTTTGACTATTGTACCTTGGTGGGTGGTAATGTTGCATGTTGGAAAAGTAAGAAGCAATCAATTGTGGTCCGATCTAGTGCAAAGGCAGAGTACATAGCTATGGCTCATGGGGTTTCTAAATTGTTACGGTTGAAGAACTTGTTGACAGAAATAGGAATACAAATTCATACTCCAACGATGTTATATTGTGACAACCAAGCTTCCATAAACATAGCCCACAATCCTATTCAACATGACCGTACAAAGAATTTAAGAGGTTGATAGGCACTTCATTGGAGAAAGAGTTGCAAGTGGAGAGATTTATTTACCTTTTGTGAGGTCCGAAGATCAGTTGGCTGATTGTCTTACTAAAGGTGTTCCCAAATCAAAGCTTGACAACAATTTGGACAAGCTAGGCATGACAAATATCTATAGTCAACTTGTGAGGGAGTATTGAGAGTGTAAGGGAATTTCTGTCCTTTTATGTATTTTTGTATTAGGGTGCCTAATCAAGGGCTTCTTTGTAGTTTTATTCATTATGTTTAATAAACAGTAACACACCTAATCTTCTCGACACACCTAAAATATATCACAAAGTATATTCTAAGTAAAGAAATCTGTCCAACCTACTATAAACTGCTTTGGCTTGCAAATTCGACCAAGTATACTTTGGCATTAGAAGGGAGGGTTCACTAAAGAAAGGTCCCTGATAAAACAGGAGAACCTTCACATACTTGAAGTAAGACGTCCTCCATTGGATTTCTCTAGGGCAGATCTAGTGACATTGAAATCACCTCCCACACATCAGGGGAGCTAACAATGAGAGCCAACACTAAAAAGCTCATCCCATAAGTTCTCTCTTAATCTAGGGGTGTTTGGAGCATAGATGCCTGTAAAGATCCAGGTGAAATCATTGAACTGATTAGTGAATGATGGAGGCCCATCACAAGGCCCATCTCATCCCTAGGGGCGGCAGCTCCTAGGATAAGGTCAAGAATTCAAGATAAGTCAAGAATTCAAGATCCATCAAGAATTCAAGAATTCAAGACTCATCAAGAATTCAAAACTCATCAAGAATTCAAAGAATCCAAGACTCATCAAGAATTCAAGAATTCTAGATAATCCAAGATTCATGCATGGATAAGATCAAGGGAGATCGGACGGGGGAGATCTAGTCAAGAAGAGTTCGATCCTATCTACAAGTTTGAGATGTTTAGATCAAATCTAACTTCTTTTCCTAGTTCTTTTACAATTTCCAAATGTATTATAAATACTACTATTTTCCCAAAGTTAAGAATCAAATTTCATACTTCAGATTTTCAGAATTTATTCAAGTTCTCTTCTTCCTATTTTCGCTACATTTTTCTCTCCTAGAGAGATCGGTGTTTTTCGCTAGGTGCTAGCGGACGCCCGGTGCTTGCATAGCCAGCTCCGGTTTTCATTGCTTCCACGCTACGTCAGGTGGTATCAGAGCAGGGAATTCGCCCAATCATGTCCAACCCAGACGGTAGCAGTCGCAACCCACCCCGTGACGGAGATTAGGGGTTCCCAGCTGTTTGGAGAGCAATCGAAAACAGCGTACAGCCACACGTAACATCGAACAGCAGTTGGCATAGGTGACTGAACAATTGCAAACCTTGTTACGGGAGGTTGTCCCACGAATCCGGGAAAATCCACAGCAGATCGCAGGAGACGACCACGATAGACCATCCGTCGCTACTGCGTCCCGACGTCCAGTTCTTGACGACGACAGTGATGATGATTCCGAATTTGGTGGTGCTCCAATTCTTCCCGGCAACGACAGAAACAGTAGAAATTGGCACAATCAAGGTAATTTCAACCCCCGTAGGAATAATGATGAATTTAAACTCAAAGTAGATATTCCTACTTTTAGTGGAGATCTTGGTATAGAGGGACTTCTGGATTGGATCACAGAAGTCGATAGGTTCTTTGATTACATTGAAATACCAGAGAAACGAAGGGTAAAATTAGTAGCTTTCCGATTAAAGGGAGGCGCATCTGTTTGGTGGGAACGGATGAGAGAGACCCGGATGAGAGAAGGAAGGGGTCCTGTTTGAACTTGGAGGCGCATGAAACAATTAATCAGAGGTGGATTTTTACCTCCTGACTATGAACAATATATGTTTGAATCTTATCAGAGGTGTGTGCAGGGTTCTCGTAGTGTTAATGAATATACATCTGAATTTTTTAGGTTAGCTGAAAGAAATCAATTATCTGAAAGTGATAACCAGCAGGCAGCCCGTTATCTAAGCGGTTTAAGACCGTCTATCAGAGATAAAATTGGGGTACAGATGGTTCTTAGTGTGCAGGAAGCAAGGAACCTAGCCTTGAAAGCAGAATTAATGTTCCAGGACAAGGCACGCAGTGATAATTATCGCCGGTACAACGGGAGCGACAACAGACCGGCAACTGTCGACAGGAACAAGTCAGTTCCGGCAGCACAACCTTCTCACCCGGCAAGTACAAGTAACGCCGGTAAGGCTACTACAGGAGGATATACTCGAGGTAATCCTTCCAACCCTCCTAAACCCAGTAATTCTTATGCAAGGCCTGCTCCTATTAAATGTTTTAAATGTAATGAGGTTGGACATAGATCCAGTGACTGTCCCAGGAGGAAGGCAGTTAATATGGTAGAAAGGGAAGAGGAAGAAGATATTGAGGAAGAGGTATATTGTGGACCTAATGGGGAGGATGAAGAGGGTCCATATGAACATGAGGAGTATACTTGTGTGGTAAGAAAATCAATGTTGTCCCAGAAAAATAAGGATACTTCTCAACGGCACAGATTATTTCGTACCAGATGTACTATCAAGGAAAAATTATTTAATTTAATTATTGACAGTGGTAGTCAAGAAAATATTATTTGCTTGGATGTCATCCAACAATTACAGCTGATTCCTGAAAAAACATCCCAACCCATACACAATTGGGTGGATCAAGGAAGGAGGTGGCATACGAGTGGAAGAACGCTGCAAGGTACCTTTTTCAATTGGTAAGTAGCATGATGAAGCATATTGTGATATTGTAGATATGGATGCTTGCCATATTTTGTTAGGGAGGCCTTGGCAATTTGATACAGATGCAAGGCACATGGGTAGGAAGAATACCTACCAACTTGAAAAAGAAGGTACACGTTATACTTTGTTACCCATAGTAGAAAAAAATATTACAAATACTCCAAAGGCACTTGAGAAAAAATTCCTTACATCACCCATCATTAGGCGGAATTTGTTAAAGAATGTAAGGATACTCATGAGATACATTTGTTAGTAGTAAAAGGAGAAGATGTTAATGATGAAAATACAATTCCAACTGAGATACAGGGACTACTGAATGAATTTAATGATGTAGTTCCAGAGGATTTACCAAATGAACTCCCTCCCATGAGAGATATACAGCACCATATTGATTTTGTTCCAGGTGCTAGTCTACCTAACCTCCCACATTACAAGATGAGTCCTAAGGAGAATGAAATTTTACGAGAAAAGGTAGAAGAATTATTGAAAAAGGGACACATTCAAATCAGCATGAGTCCTTGTGCAGTACCTGCCTTATTAACACCTAAGAAGAATGGCAGTTGGAGAATGTGTGTCGACAGCAGGGCCATTAACAAGATCACCATTGGGTACAAATTTCCCATTCCTAGGCTGGACGACATGCTGGACCAACTAAGCGGAGCTGTAGTTTTCTCAAAAATAGATCTCAGGAGTGGATATCATCAAATCAGGATCCGTCCCGGAGATGAATGGAAAACAGCCTTCAAGACTAGGGATGGCTTGTTCGAATGGTTGGTCATGCCCTTTGGACTAACCAATGCACCCAGCACTTTCATGAGACTGATGAACCAGGTATTGCACCCCTTCATTGGTAAATTTGTGGTAGTCTATTTTGATGATATTTTGATATACAGCAAATCTATCACTGAGCATGTGGGACATATTAAGGAGGTCTTGAAAACATTGAGGGAAAATAAATTATATGCTAATTTGAAGAAATGCATCTTTATGAATGATAATTTATTATTCCTGGGATTTATTATAAGCAAGGATGGTGTGAAAGTAGATGAGGAAAAGGTGAAAGCCATTAGGGAGTGGCCGACCCCATCCACTATCACAGATGTCAGGCGATTTTATGGGTTGGCAACCTTCTATAGGCGTTTTATTAAGAATTTTAGTAGTATCATGGCTCCCATTACTGAATGCTTGAAAAAGGGGAAATTTCAATGGGGAGAAGAACAAGAGCAAAGTTTTGCTCTCATAAAAGAAAAGTTATGTACTACTCCTGTTCTTGCCTTACCTGATTTCAATAAATTATTCAAAGTTGAATGTGAAGCCAGTGGAGTTGGCATAGGGACTGTATTGTCTCAAGAGAAAAGACCCATTGCCTTCTTTAGTGAAAAATTATGTGAAGCCAGGAGAAAGTGGTCTACTTATGACAAGGAGTTTTATGCTATGATAAGAGCCTTGAAAACATGGGAACACTATCTAATTGCAAAAGAATTTGTTCTCCATACTGACCACCAGGCCCTAAAATATCTTAGTGGGCAAAAGCAATTAAGAAGTGATTTACATGCCAGATGGTCTGCTTTCCTAGACAAGTTCCCATATAAAATTGTGTATAAGACAGGACAGCAAAATAAAGTGGTTGATGCACTTAGTAGGCGTGTAGCTCTCATCAAGACCCTCAGCGTTGAGATCGTGGGTTTTGAGTGCCTAAAAGACTTATATGCCCGAGATGAAGACTTCCAACAGGTATGGGAGAAATGTGTGAATAAGCAGCCAGCGGAAGACTTCTTTATTTATGACGGGTTCCTTATGAAAGGGGAACAGTTGTGTATCCCTTGCACCTCCCTCCGCGAAAAGATCATAAGGGATTTGCATGGGGGTGGACTAGCAGGACACTTGGGAAGGGACAAAACAATAGAAGCTGTAAGGGGTGATATTACTGGCCAAAATTGAGAAGGGACGTCTCTACCATCGTAAGCAGGTGCTATGTTTGTTAGACAACTAAGGGACAAACCCAAAACACAGGTCTCTACATGCCCCTACCCGTTCCTACTGCTATATGGGAAGACTTGTCCATGGATTTTGTACTAGGCTTACCAAAGACCCAAAGGAACATGGACTCTGTCTTCGTGGTAGTTGATAGGTTCTCAAAAATGGCCCATTTCCTCCCATGCAAGAAAACAACAGATGCATCCGCAACAGCCAAATTATTTTTCAGGGAGATTGTTCGCTTACATAGGGTACCCAAGACCATCACTTCAGATCGTGACACACGGTTCCTCAGTCACTTTTGGATAACCCTGTGGAGGATGTTTGATTCATCACTTAATTTTAGCAGTACAACCCATCCGCAGACAGATGAACAAACAGAAGTGGTAAACCGAACCTTAGGGAATTTAATCCGCAGCATATGCCGGGAAAGGCCAAAACAGTGGGACTTCGCCATTGCCCAGGCTGAGTTCGCCTATAACAATGCAGTGCACAGTTCCACAGGCAGATCCCCATTCTCCATCGTATACATGAAGGTCCCTAACCATGCACTGGACTTAGTGAAGCTACCCAGAGTACCCAGCGCAAATATCTCAGCAGAACAGAAGGCAGAACAAATCCAGTCCGTCCAAGAAGCCGTGAAGCAGAAGCTAGAGCAATCCAACGCCAAGTACAAGATGGCCGCAGACAAGCACCGCCGACCTCAAGTGTTTGATGTAGGTGGTGAGGTTATGGTCTTCTTAAGGAAGGAAAGGATTCCCGTAGGTACTTACAACAAGTTGAAGCCTCGGAAGTATGGTCCATATAAGATCGTGAAGAAGATTAATGACAATGCCTATGTAGTAGATTTACCAGATCATATGGGTATGTCCAGGACCTTCAACGTTGCTGACCTTCATCGGTACCTGCCGGAAATAACACTCGCCTACCCTAGTTACGACTCAGGGTCGAGTTCTCTCCAAGTGGGGGAGAATGATGGAGGCCCATCACAAGGCCCATCTCATCCCTAGGGGCGGCAGCTCCTAGGATAAGGTCAAGAATTCAAGATAAGTCAAGAATTCAAGATCCATCAAGAATTCAAGAATTCAAGACTCATCAAGAATTCAAGACTCATCAAGAATCCAAAACTCATCAAGAATTCAAAGAATCCAAGACTCATCAAGAATTCAAGAATTCTAGATAATCCAAGATTCATGCATGGATAAGATCAAGGGAGATCGGACGGGAGAGATCTAGTCAAGAAGAGTTCGATCCTATCTACAAGTTTGAGATGTTTAGATCAAATCTAATTTCTTTTCCTAGTTCTTTTACAATTTCCAAATGTATTATAAATACTGCTATTTTCCCAAAGTTAAGAATCAAATTTCATACTTCAGATTTTCAGAATTTATTCAAGTTCTCTTCTTCCTATTTTCGCTACATTTTTCTCTCTCCTAGAGAGATCGGTGTTTTTCGCTAGGTGCTAGCGGACGCCCAGTGCTTGCATAGCCAGCTCCGGTTTTTATTGCTTCCACGCTGCGTCAGTGAAGAGGATGGAAAGAGAATGACTTCATTTACCTTCTTTCTACCAGCCTCACTCTGAACTCCGTTTTTCCATTTTAAATCACTCTGGAGTTTCTTCAATTCTCTAACGGATCTAGGCTTTAAAGAATTGCCTTCCTCTCCTAAAAACTTTTCTGTATTCATTCTTTCCTTTCTTGTCCACCAATGAAATTCCCAAAACCTCTGCTACCTTATCTGAATCCATTTCTGAACCATCCTTACAATTATTTCTATCAACCTCTTGGGTCTGGGCTTCCAGGGATGGTGTCAATGTAGATATGGGAGGAACATCAACAGGATAGCCAGAACCTGTGACAAGATTAGGGGGGCAACCAAAAGACGAGTGGCAAGGCAAACATTCAAGAGAAGGAGAAAAGAAGACAGTTCTAAAAAAGACAAATCAAAACAGTTCAAGGAAACAAAAAAGAGATTATATCAACACTAGTTCAAGACAAAAACAATCACACCTGCAATCTCAACATCCAGGACTGGGGTCTCGGGAGTCACCTGGATGCTACAACTCTAATGATCAAGAGACTATATCAAACAAAAAAGAAGACATAGTACTAAGAAAGAATAAGAAAAGAAGATGGACATGATGGACATCAGACAAAAACAACATGACTCCATTCCATGTTATGTGATATACATGCTAAACATGGCAAAGAGAACTCAATATGCATCCTTTCCCTGTTAACCTTGCTAACCCATCTGAAATGGTATTTAGATCCCTAAGAATCCACCTCAATACTGTCATGCAAGAATCAAAAATATTTCTGATCTCATTCAACTTATTTTGAAGTATCCATGGACCTCTCCCAAATAGAAGGTCTTGAGAAGAAATAGAGATCACTCTCAACCCTACCAAACCCATTGCACCAAGTAACATACCTTAAAATATTGCTATGGTTCCTCTCTATCCGTGGGCCCTGACATTTTTTTTTTCAATATGGGCCCTGATTATACTAAAAAGAAGATACAAAAGGATTCTATGACTAGTGAATAAATCCTTTAGCTGCCAAAACCTGAGCAATCATTTAGGTTCCTGGGGAATTACCAAAGATCATATAGTGACCTAAAATGATTTAAAATAAAAGTAAAACTGTAAATACAGAGTACATATGGGAGGAAGCCAAGAATGAAGAAGAAAAAGACACAGAAGAAAACAAAAGAAGCATCAAAGGAAAAGACCAAACCCGCAACACCCAATCCATACAGCATCTGTAACACAAAAATCCCTAGTTCAAGACAAATTAAAACTATCCACCTAGACCCAACCAAAACAATCACAACTGCAATAGCTTCCCAACCAACCCAGCAAGGAAAAGAAAAAGAAGCAAACTTAATAACCCCTCCCCAATGATTGGTCCACTTTCTGTTTTTTTTTTTTTTTTTTTGTTTTCCTTGAAGAATAACAGAATATTTTATATCAAACTTTTTGAAGAGTACACCCATAAAATTGTTAGCCTCATCTAATGAACAAGGCCTTTACAACAACATAATCAATAAACAAACAGAAGCACAGAATCCAATGAGCAAACCAACAAAAATATAAGTCTAGCCCCAACCCTTAAGTCTTCCCCCAACCAATTTACAATGTGGCCAGAAAATGTGGTCTCTATATGCATCCTGTTTTGCAAGATGGTCAGCTATGTTGTTTGCCAATCTATGAACCCACTGTATCTTCAATTGCATGTTCCTTGTGAACCATTTAAATTGTTTTAATTTAATTTTTGAACTCCCACAAAACTTTCTCTTAATTCAGTAACCATCTTATCAGAGTCTTAGAGTCTCCAGCAGCAAGTTTTTCCACCCCCAATTCCTTAGCTTTTTGCACCCACCCCATACACTGCTGCCATCAGTTCTGCTCTCATGTAGTCTCCAACCCCAATCGGTCCTAAGAACAATGCACGAATCTCCCCCTTTCATTCCTAAGAACTCCTGTACCTGAGGGTCCCAGGTTTCCAAAACAGCTGCCATCAAAATTTAACACCTTCAGTCACCAAATTCTGCATTTCTGCTAGCAGCAACTCCAATTCTGACTCCTAGCCATGAACTTGGCATCTAGACATCACCTCACAAGCATAAGCATCTTCTTTGTCAAAGGAAGGACAAATGCCAGAAAAAGTGCAACATCATTTCATCCCAATCATTGCATAGAGAACATGAAGTACAGACAATTTTCCTCCCCAAGATTGACTATCCATTATCAATATTTTATGAAGGACTAAAACAAGAGGTTTCAAGATAAGTAAAGACTAACAATGGGAGAGGGAATCAGGGCACAATCAAGACTTGGGAGCAGGCTCCATGTGATATCTTTTATTACATTTTTTTTATCATAACAAAGGAGAGATTTAAGAGAATGTCACCCAAAAAATTAAAGTGGGATGGGCAAAATGGAGGGATGGATGTAAAGTCTTATGCCACAAAAGAATACCACTCAGGCTCAATGATGAATTTAATAAAATGGCTATAAGGCAGCAATATTATATGCAGTGAAGTGTTAGGAAGTCAAGAAACAACAATGTCCAAAACATGAGTATAGAAATAGAAGCATCACGAGTCGTATATGTGTCAATAAAAATAGCAAACCCATCAAGCAATCGACAGCAAAGAGCAAACCTTTTACGTCAATACAATATAAAATGTTGATTAGCTTCCGATGAAGATAAATTAACTGAAATGCATCTCTCAGTGGACGGTCATCAGCGCTAATTAATAGAATTGAATGCCTCCTAAAGTTATTTTTTTTTATCAATAACAAATGCCTCCTAAATATTGGAATACACCTTCAAGCTTTCCATGAATAGTTTGATTAGAAAAGGATGAAGTGAGACAATCGCACTGAAATTCAATCATTTCTTGCCAAATCAACATACCCAAAAGTAAAAAATGTTGTTATAATCTGATTAGTTTCCAAAGCGGATGAACCCAGAACCATAATCTATGAAAAGAGTGGAAACCAAACACGTACCTCTTTCAACTGTTCATCAGTCAATGCATCCTCGTAAGAGTCACCTTTAGGAGGTGCAACTTCCTCTTCGCCTTCTCCATCACCTTCACCGGCTGTTTGGTAACCTTCAACTTCTTTATTGTTTGTTTCTTCATCTGAAGCAATAGAAGCCTCCTTTCCAGGAGCTCTTGAACTCACAGGGTCGTGTGTTGTTTCCTCTTCAATAACCACCATTTCCTCCAACGGAATTATCTATCAGAAGCTGCTCGTAAAAAAAAAAAAAAAAAGTCGAAGAATGCGAAACGATTATCTCAGCTAATTTCAAGATTAAGAGTTAATAATGCAATACTTCAATTATTTTGACAGATCAATGGTCCTAACAGAAGATAAAAGAAGATCTAATGAAGGAAGAAAAACTTAAAAAATGAAACAAATAAATGATTTTATCAGGGTTCCAAACTTCGTAAACACTTACAGAGAGGCAGGTACCTTTTTCCCTGCTTAAAAATCGTAGAGATCAGGGGACGAAGATGAAGTCTCGTTTTTATACAAATCGGGCCAGGATTTTGGACTTTGGACTGGACTTGAACCTTACTTAAATATGGAATGGTAATGATCGAGGCCTCGAGTTTCGTGTGAGATTGGATTAATTTCAGCCCAACCCAAATCCACCCAACTTAGAACTCCCATTTTTCGTAATATATATAAAAATGATATCATTGTGAATAGGGGTGGGCAAGAAAAATCGAACTGAATCGAAAATTTTGGTTAATCAAATTGATCGGTTTGATTTCAGCTCAGCATTTTTATAAAATTAAAGGTGTCGGTTTAGTTTTAGTTTTCGATATAAAAAAATTGGCAGTTAACCGAATCGATTGATATATATATATCATATAATATATTACTTATTATTTATAAGATAATATTTTATATGTATTTATAATTTTTATTATATATTTATTTATAATATATTTTATAAAAATAAAAAAAAAAACTAAAAATTAACTAATCAAACCGATGATTAACCAAATCGATCGACTTTGATTTAATTTCGGTTATCGATTTTCCAAAAATTAATATTACCGGTTTAGTTTGAAATTTAGGCCCATGGTTCAGGAAACGGTTCATGAGCAGGCCTTAATTAAGAACACTTTATATTATATTTTATATACTTAATATGGGTACATATAGGGCTTTTTACAAAAAATAATAATAATAATAATAAAATTTTATTGATTATCAAAATTAGTCACGTTTTGAAACAAATCACAAAAATAGTGAGCGGGATGAAAGGTTAGTTTTCTTTCACCGAACTACCCCTTATTAAAATTCCTCCCATTCGAGGAGAGCTTGGTGAAGGCAATAAATACAAAAACCTCTCCTAAAGTTTCTAACAATTATAAAAACTTCTCTTATAGTTTCATTTTAATAAATACCTCTCTTAAACTTTTGAGAAATTCAATAAAAACCTCCCTTCTGTGACTTTCCCAAGCAAAAAACGTTTGATTGATCCACCAATTTTTTATACAAATACCCACTCCACACTTTTATAAATAATTTTACAAAAAAATTGCTGAGGTAACCCCCCGTTTTAATTCGACAAAACCTCCTTTCGATACACGTGCCCCACGCATTTGCACTTCCAGTCTTTATTTATCTCCATTCACACCACGAATACTTGATAGTTTGGGTCCTCTCTCCTCTAGGTTTGGGATTTTATACATTATCTGTTTATGGATTGAATTGAGAGGGATGACGACGCTCTCTCTCTCTCTCTCTCAGACACAACAAAGAGTCTCGATTCATCGCTCTCTTCTGTAGTGAGGAAGGAAAGAAAAAAAAAAAACATATTTTTCCCTGTGATTGTGATTCAATGAAAAAGAACCAAATAAAAAACGAAAAGGAAACTGCAGAGGAAAAAATCCCGGTTTTCCAGTCTTTTCCATATCTCTGTTCCCTAACTACCAGCCCAGTATGAAAACAACCAGCAGCCGACCCTGTTCTACCCGGGTTATAAAATCGTAGATCGCATTAGTGCAAACTTCAAACTAAGTTGAGATTTCTCGAATTTAGAAGTTTGAACTTTGAAGTTTCTCCCATCTCACAGTCACAGTATATCCATTCCTACAACACCATGGGCATTCCCACTGGTTTTCTCTTTTTTTAAACACCTAACTACAAGTCTATAATCAAGATGAATTCGAATCCATTTTCTTATCTTTGATAATTGAATAATTAATTCTGGGTCGTCGTTACATGAGCTTACTTGAAAACCAGAAGAGCTGGAAAACTCAACTATAACTAAACATATTTTCTTGGGTGTTGTTTTCAGTCTTATTTCTCATGCAGATGCAGTCTTATTTCTCATGGAAATTAAAACTGAACTCCGTTTCTAGAGAGAGAAGGGTTGAAGGAGTGATCAAAAGAAGCAAAGCGATGTCATTAGTTGGGATGGATTGTTAGAAAGAAAGGGAAAGGATGAAATGGCTGAAATCGTTTGTTTTGTCCTTACATGACAAATGGTGTATCTAGATGGTGGTTACACAAAATCGACTTATTGACGTAGAACCAGATGGAAGCCACTGAGCTTTGGCTTGGTGAAGAAGCATTAGTGAATGATGAAGCATCCTTTGCAACAGTAGACTCAGCAACAGCCTCCCATCTCTTAGAATTGCTACAACAGACGGTCATTTCGAACACTTCTGCTGAAATTTACAATTGTAAACACACTTTAGAATTGCTACAACACTGCACTATCTGTCTCGCTATGGGTAGCCAAAGACGCCTTCTCCCCTCCTCTTTTGTATTATTTCCTGCTTTGATTCTATTATTTGTGTTGAACCATGCAGATGCAGTCGACTTCTCCGCCCTACTCAAAGACGCCTTTGAGAGGGGATTTTAGTTGCAAAACCATGTAGATGCCGGCAGATGATATGTATATATAGAGGCAGGAATAGAGCTTTGATAATATGTATTGCGAGATAATATAGCATCGTAGGTTGTCAAATGGGCGTCGTTTATGCTCTGACAATTATTCAGGGGCAATTTCGTAACATTAACTGTCCAGGAAAGTGACGGAAGGGAGGTTTTTGTTGATTTTGTTTTTTAACTTTAGGGGAGGTTTTTGTTAAAGTAAAATTATAGGGGAGGTTTTTATGATTGCCATAAACTTTAAGGCAGGTTTTTATATTTTACCCTTTAATTAATTAATAAATTTAAATTCAAATCTTAAAATTGAATAAGTTTTAAAATATTAATAAAATTTTTAATTTTATTAATAATTAATAAAAAAACAACAAAGTTCATCTAACCAAAAAATAATACTTGGATTGGGTTCAAACCATTACAACCCAATTGGAAATGTCACAAGATTCCATACGCATTGTCTAACATAAAGCCTAGAAATAATAAATAAATAAATCAAGTGTTGTTAACCAAAATTATTTTATATAGTCTTTCAAATTTACCCTTTTAAAAAGATTAGGATAAAAAAAATACAAGAAAGCTAGGAAACCTTTATATATTATCAACTTAATAATCAATTCAGGTCTTAATTCGTTTGGAGCAAGCAAGAACTGGAATCAATATAATCAATTCAATCAAATCAGTTTGGTTGGGTAAAATTGACCCATTGACAACCAAAGCTAATATACTTGCATACACAGCTTGCCCCACCCTGAATGGGGCAAGCTTTTCTTGATCTGAAATAAGGACGAGAAAATGTTGTTTGCCCCAAAACCCAATGGTAAATTAATAAAAGTCCCTAGGTTTAATATTAATTTTTAAAATACCTCTAATCTTTTCCAAAATTCTTAAAATCCTAGAATCCCATAATTTCGTTTGTAAATTACTCCCAAATTGTCATAACCCAATTCTTAAAATACCCCTAAATTTTCATTATCCTCTTTTTAAAATGTTCTTGAATTAGATTATTTTTAGGTGATTGCTTCAGGGTGGAAAACTTCAAGGATCCCCCATCCCTAATGAGGAGTAAGTGGCTTACCCAGAACTTGCCACACCATCGGGGATGGGATAGAATATCTTGGCTACAGGGTGGGGACAGGAAAGGGGTGCCCCACCCCCAACCCACCCCATTGCCATTCCTATTCATTGGTGGATTTTAATTGGTCAAAGCTCTTCTCCTACCATGTCTTTTGGGCATCATAGATTTTCCCAATATATTAAGCCTGTGGAATGGGGCTTGCCTTAGGTCCATTATTTAAATGGGTAGATGATAGTGTTCTACATAACATACCCTGAGTTTTCTTAAATTAACTTAAACATACCTAGAATTTTTAACATTGAGTTAAACATACCTTGTGACTCTTATACCTTTTGTTTTCTTTCAAATTCTAAAAAGGAACCAAATGAAAGACACTGTCTACACTACCCTGTCACAATCACACTTAGACCACACAATCTTTCTCTCTCATACCTAACTTCTTCCTTATGGTGTCTAAAGTCTAAACTCACTGCCTCATTCTTGGACTCTGTGACTGTTGAAAAAGCCTAGCAAGCCAATTCCAGCCCATTGGATAGAAGGCCACCGATGACAAGACAGTGAACTTATATACAAGTTTTTAAAAATGAATCGGACAAGGAACCGTTCAAACCGAACAAACTGCCCATTCTGACATAAAAATAAAAACATTAAAAATGTAAAAAATGTAAAAACGATCAAAAACTGTTGTTCGGGTTGATGATTCGATGATTTGACCACCCGAGTTAATGATTTATTGACCAAATTGGATTTTATTTTTATAAAGATGAGAAACGTTATTTAATTGTTTTTTATTTATCTACCCTCACTTTTGAAAGAGTGGTTTGATATGTGGCTAAGCTTTAAGACTTAATTGAGATTGGAGTTGACCACTCTCAACTTCTGTAGAGTGATATGAATTCTGTTTGAAAATGGAAGCAAATCACTTTTCAAATACTATTTCTTTAAAAAATAGGAAGCCACGTGCCTGAATAAGGGGCTTTAGGTTTGACCACAGACTTACCAATACATTCTCTTCCCTTTTTCTCTAGAACTCATATTCATTACTGTATGCTACCAAGAAATACTGAAATAGGAAACCCTACTCAGCTTAAAGGTATCAATTATTTGTGAGATATCATTTTGTGCGGTGACATGCTTTGAAGCTGCAAATTGCCGATGAAAATTTATATTGTGGCATTTTGTAATTTGTATAGACTTAGTTTCTGTGACCGCAGATGGCAATGGTCACATATTCCCCCAAATCAAGTACCCTGGCATATTGTTATTCCACAGAAATTGGTTTTATTTGCATGTTCTGTGTGGGAATGCTCTTTTCCTTCATGACAATACAACTGCAAACTTCCCTTTAGACGATTTAGTATTTTCCAAGTGTTAACATTTGAATCATCAGTAGGGATACAAGAGTAAAGCCTCGATGATAAAATGCTACTTGTTACAATCTTTTCACATTACAAAAGAATCATATCACATCTAGGACTCAAGCTTGATTCAAATGTATATACAAAGAACTCTAGGGAGTTGTAAGGAAGCAATTCTCGGCATTGCCAATGGTTAGCAGCAAATGGTGAAGCAAACTCCGAATTACTGGGAACTCCTAGACAGCCAGAAAAAAATTCCTTTTGAAGTACCATTAGAGTAAAAATGCAACATGCAGTCATGCAGTTAACAAGTCATTATTTGTCCAGCATAATCAAATAATGAAAGTAAATTACCATTAAAGCTTGATAATAATATACCTCTAGCATATCTTGGAAGGAACCATCCAAAAGTGGCTTGGGAAGTTTTTCCATCACAATATTAAATCCCCTGAGAAAATGGCAATAAACTCAAGGATTTGACATAATTATGACATGCACCTCTGAGTTCCTTACCAAATTAAAATAACTGAGCTCATAAAGCAGATCACCTTGAAGTTGTAAAAATGTCAAGAAGTTGGTAAAAATGTCAAGTTGTAAAACCTAAGATAGCTTCCCAAGACAGTATTCACCTTGAATTTAAAATCAAAAGTTATAACTTAAGCAGATGATTGAACCATAACTCCAACAAAACATTTCATTACTCCACACAATTATTGTCTACAGAAGATGCAGAGACAAAAGAGTTAAAATTTAAAGAAAAAGGAGAGAAAGCAGAGGTGCATTATACTACAGACTTGACCACGGAAAGCTACATGCTAAGCTATTCAATCTTTAGCTTTTAGTCTGCATTCCAAAACAAGGCTCATTCACTTTGGCTACAAATGGGTATCCCCACAAACATCCACTTTATTGACTTTTTCTCATTATTTCTCACGAAATTAATAACCAAAATACAAACCCTAAATTCCATGTCGTATATATAGCAACAATTATAAATGCAGGTCTGAAAGGTCCGCTGCATTGTGAGGTCAATCTCAACAGATGGGCCGGCATCATCTCATTAATAGTGTTTGAAAGCTTACTCCTTAAGTTAAGGTGGGTGGCGGGTGCAACTTCAAAGCTCCGACTATTTCAGAAATGGATGAACCATATATTTAGGAACTATTTCAACATTATTAACGTGTTTTCCTCCCCACGCCCAACAACAAAATGGAACCTGATGAACAGATTTGTCCCATCTGCCTTACTAATTCAAAAAACATGGTCTTTGGTTGTGGGCATCAGCATAAGGTATGTAGTTTGGTTTTTTTCTCTAAATTATTGCTAGGGTTGAGGCTTAGATGAGGAGAAAATAAATGCAAGAGTTAATAATGAAATGTTGTGAATTTTTATTTTGTCAGACATGTTTTCAGTGTGGAGTGTGAAAATACTTTGTGCAAAAATTGACCTGTCAATTTGTCAGTTCTCGGATGTATCTTGCATTTCTTACATGACAAGAAAGAGAATATGACAAACCATAGTACATGCACATTTTGAAAGGCAATGATCATCCATTTCTATTAATTTGGGCCTGTGAGGTCTAGGTAGGACCTGGGATGGTGTATTCAACCCCACTCCTTCCACACTTTTTTCTGCCTCCGTACGTGCACCAAATTTTAAGTGAGAATAAACTCTGCTAACAACAAATAGTACTTACCAAATACACTTCCGGATTTTACACAAGAAAACAAGGTCAATTGCATCCTACAGGCATGCAAGTAGTAGCAGGTACTAGGTTTGGAAAAAGATCACATTAATACTGGTATTATAATGGTTTGTCTGGATGTCACGCGAAATGAAAATGAAAAAAATTGTGATCTGTTTTTGAACTTCAGAACATGTTCACTACCAATCTATAATAGAACCATTTATTTCAGATTTTTTTTAGAAAATGAAATCATTTCAAGTATCAAATGTTATGCAAGACTGACATGAATGACTCCATTTCATATGGCATCAAGCCATCAACACATTTTACAAGAATAAAAAAGGCTAGATATGCTAGTGTAGGCAGCAAGGAAGGAGAATAAGCTAAAATACAAAACAGTTCAGTATTTATGTAGGTTACCTCATATGATTGCACAGAAGAACATAGCATCTAATAATGTGAAAGAGGAGTCGAGGAGAGAAATCTTGATACACAGCCAAAAGAGCAACCTTCATTTCAAAGTTGAAAAAACAGAAGAATGACTTGGGTTCAAATTGAAAAACATGATTTACAACAAATTGGTTGAGCATGAAAAATAAGATACCAGATTATCCCATGTTTCCATCAATCCTAGCAGATGGTTGTTCCTTGGACTGCAAATGTAGCATATCCCTGACCAATCTTGCAGTATTGCTTCCAATATGTGCATTCCAATCTAAAATAGAATAATTTGAGGTAAAAGTGAATAAAGTATCCTCTTTTGATCAAAGCAGAAGAAAGCAAAGAAATGTAGAATTTGAACTCAACAATGTAGAGGCTCGGTTTCAGTGCTTTTGATGGATGTGGACTTCAGCCAGTAAAGTGACTTGAGACTTGATATAAATATCTAGTAGCAATATTAGTGGAATTCTACAAATAAGTAAAATGATAGGGATCATAGGGTGGGCCTTATGATCATCTAAGCAGCTCAAATCCTACCTTGGACTTGGAACCCATATAGTGCATAGATCTTTAGTATGCATTGAGTGGCCTAGAAGATTGCAACTAGCCCAAATGATGGTTCTATTATCTGACCTTGTACCGCATTAATATATGATAACGTAATTGTATATTTGTAGGTTTGTTGATGACTAATTATGTTAACCTCCAAATACAAAGACATTTAGTCCAGCTTGAGTTAGCGAGTTTAGCTTGATTATAGTGTTGAGTGAGTCATGGTGGAGAAAAAAAATGAGGAACAACAATTGAAGACAATACCTACCACTTTGGAGAGTTCATTTCCATTCTTTATGGATATCTGACAGATTCCCACCATGTTGCTTTCAATAGCCCATTTGATGACCTTCCGATCTCTAGTCTTCAATTAACAGATTAAACAGTTGAAGAATTATTTAAGTTTAACCCAAGCCATTGTGATGGGTCTATAATAAGTGACTGCAGCCTAGAAAGGACAAACACCTGGCATAAAATCCCAATGACAGAAAGTGCAACTGCTCGAACATTATCAAATACCTCCAATGGGCTCTGAAACAGTATCAGAGGTACCAAGAAGTTTGGCACACGAGCTACGATAATTAGAAAAAAGAAATGGAGGTCTCAGAAACTTAAATAAGAGAAAATATAGAAGCAAAATCAAAGAGCTGAAAATGAGCATGAATTGAAATCTTACATTTGACAAGTTTCCACCTTGTTTCATGGTTAGCAGCAATGCTCTAAAGTAAACACAATAATCAATACATGGGAAAGGATGAAAAATTAGTAGTACGAACAAGAAAAAGATGCTGTCCACCTGTAAAAGGGTGATAACATTTGCAAGACGCTTAGAAGATCTTATATTAAGACTCCCATCTGTCATCTTTTGAAAAAATGCAACCATTTCCTGTTTCAAAGAACACACTACCTCTCTTATTTCCTTTTTGGGTTTTCTGATAAATAAAATACAAACATGATGAGTGAACGATGTCCTTGCAGAAACCTGCACTAAGATGGCCATTGTACCACAGGAATGATAAAGCAAGAATCCAGTTCTATAATAGTTCTCCGGATCTTCTTCCCTTCGCTGCCACAAATCATTAATATCCAATCACTAAAAACAAATTAAACCTATATAATACCAAATCAGAATCAACACCTCAGATAAAAGAATAAGCATAAACCCATATAAATGTCAAAAACAAATTCAACCCAAAGTCTTAAAAAGTCAAATCAAGAAGCATAGAAACGTAGAGATAATAAGTCTTTACATGGAAAACAAAGATAAAGTTCAAATCATCAACGTCCGCTACAGAAAAATTCAAAAACATCAAGACCCAAGGTGCGTGTATATGTAAAACCCAGGCAATGAAAGAGCAAGTCCTGAAACCTGTGATATTACTAGAACCGATTTTGATAAAAACCAGATAAAAATATAAACAAGGAAGAAGTGTACACTCGAACTAAGAAACCCAGCTTACAAAAACCCAAAATCTCTTACCCAATTACGAAGAAGCTAAATCATGCAAAATTAAAAAAAAAAATGCAAATTAAGAAATCCTAACATTCCACAACCATATCACCAAGTAGAAAAGGCATAACACCAGAAGAAAGATTATCGAAGAAAGGTATGAGAGAGCAATTAGAAACTAAATAAGACATAGAAATAGAGAACCTCGATTAAGAAAGTACTGAGGCATCGCAAAGCTGTTTCCCTGAGTTTTTCCTCTTGAAGCTCAAGAATAACTTCAGGGATCGCCATTGGAGTTCTCATCCATTTCAGGCTGTGCTTTCTTCGCCCCCTCTTCTGGGATTTAGCCGCCGAAAATTCTGCAAATATACGAAAGAAAAAAAAAAAATGATCATGAATATAGAAGAACATGAGAATCGAGAATTTTGTCGAAAAAATTGAGGTCACTTTATAATTGAAACCAAGAATAGAAGGTTCTTTCTAGAGAGAGATGAAACGCAGACTTCTGTTTTCACAAGAAAGAGACCTTGGTCGATCTTCGAGTCTGTAAGAAGATTAAGGGTTCTTTCTTCCCATTGATCCTCCTGGAGCTCGTGAATGTCTTGAATTTCATCGCTTTTTGCTATTTCCATTCGTCAATTTCCTATGATCCTATCGTTTGCTACTGCTTTCTTAGTCTTGCTCGAAATCTCGAATATGAGAGAGAGAGAAGAAGAAGAAGAAGAAGAGGATTTCTTGTTATGAACAGAACATTCAAATAAACCGATTTTACTCATAACGCACCTTGTGTTTTTGGCGGAATGGCGGGAACCGTGTTATTTAATTAAATTTCTGATCAGTACCTGTACTTTGGCTCGAGTGATAATTTGGTCCCGATCTTTACGACAATCCAACACTCTGAACTTTCGAAATAAGATAATCTGCTACCTACCTTTAACGGACCGTCAACCAGCGTGTAAAAAGACGTAAATACTCATCTCATTTTCGATAATGAGTTTGATACATTTTCAAAATGACAAAAATGACTTCCATTACAGTAAGTCAATAATGCGTGTGGGAACCACTGTTCACTATTCTAACCTTTCAAAGAGCACAATTCTCTCCGCCAGCGGCCGAATAGCTGAAATTTAGGAAATTAAATTACAATTACTTAATCTAAATAGATTAAGTTAAAATAAGTAAAATAGAAATAATTACATCAATTAGAGTATTTTCACTGGTTTGACTTTAAATTTAGTTAGAGTAAGAGTAATTAATGATGATTATTATAAATTAAATTATTTAATTACTTTTTGTAAATATTTATAGAAAATTCATTAAGACTTTTACTATCATATGGATTCTCACGCCTAATATTTAGATGTAATTAATTTTTATTTTTATCAAAAAAAGCCATAAATCATCATTCAGGGGCTCTTTTTAAAAAAGAAATCAATATTCTCTTGAACATGAAATACTAACATTGGAAGTTCCTTCTATTTCAGTTTTACTTAACAAATACTCGTGCATGCTCAACTAGTGCATATCATAATAATAATAATAATAATAATAATAATAATAATAATAATAATAATAATAATAATTTATGGTAATAATGAAAAAAAAATGTTATATTAATAGTTGGGAAACCAGTGAAATAATTATTAAATAATAGTCATTACGAAAAGCCCTATAGCTTGCATTTGAACTTAAAGCCCTCCAACCTTGAATAGTTTATTATTTAATTATAATCTATGGGGCTTGGTTTCTGCTTAGAATTATGTGTTAGCTGCAGTGGGTGATCCTTGGATTAGAAGACACGGGCTGAGACTGAGAGTAGCCATTGAAGCTTGGAATCAAAGCAATGAGGTCGGATCGATATCATGTCAATCCCAGAGATAAAAATCAGAAAAAAAAATGATCAGACAAAATATATATATATATATATATATATAGTTTGGCAGAACTAGGGGAAGAGCCTATATATGCTAATGCTGCAGCTTTGCTAGCTTTTGATTAGTGCTCCTGACCTTGTACTGGGCTTATGCAAATGCTACATACAGCTTTGCTTTTGATTGATGATCCTGACGTGGGACTTGCACTAATTAAGGGCAAGTCTGTTCAAATGCTACAGCTACATACATCTCGCTGTCCCTAGCTTGGAGATTCTTATGCTTGTATGGCTACTTCATGGTCTCATTTCATAAAACCTAGTAGATTCTTGGAATTGGAGATTCATCATTCAAAAGGGATTAATAATAATAATAACAATAATAGTTATTCTTATTATTATTATTGTTATTATTATTAGTTATTAGTTATAGTTAATAATACTGATACTTTAGTTAATTATTATTATTTATTATTTATAATTATATATTAGTAATTATTGATTATTAATAGATCAATTAAATTAATTGATTTTTTAGGAATTAATTAATCATTTAAAATAAGCATAATCAACAATCGTTCTCTTATCTAGGGTTAAAATGGTTAACTATAATTTTTTTGAAGATCATCATTTAGATTTTTGAACCAAGAAAAGCTCACTAACTTCAATACAAGGGCGGAGCTAG